>NC_134831.1:78517537-78819277 GCF_004210375.1 Tachypleus tridentatus
GTTTCTACTCATATTCAAATAGATAAAGGCTTAAATAAATGAACAAATGAAAACAGTACTTGTACAATGTAAATGTATGTATAAAGACTTATTTTTAAAACAAGGTAAAATATTCTAAAAATTCAAGAAAGTACCTACTAAATGATCTCTCTAACTTTAAATGAGTATTCATATTATCAAAAATAACAGCAAGTGCACATAGAAGTAAAAAATATATAAAAATATCCAGAATATAAAGCTAACTCGAATTTTACTCACCAGTTTCAAAATGTTGTCATGTATTGTACAGATAGAAACATTGCAACCGATTTTGATTCTCAACAATTTTTGGAAGAATCACTTGGTATCAATAACAAAAAAACAAAAACTACTCAATGTTTCACTGGGTTTGTCTTAAAGGAAATGTGTTATTCGTGCTCTATAGAAACAAGCTCAAAACCAGGTTCCAGCTATGATCCCTTTACTTCGCAAACTTTAGTTAAATAGACAACACTGTTACTGTTTACTTCGTCTTCTTCCTAAAACGCTTCTAAAGAAGACTGGCAGAGAACGCACTTTTCAGTGAAAAATTAGATTTGAACTGAAAACGCTCTGTAACAGTGTTACTGGGCCTTATTGATGGGATGCCACTTTCGGTTGTAAAAAAAAGAAAGAAAAAAAAAAGCTATTTTACCTTTGAACAACAAATTTCAGAAAGTTGCCAGAACTCACAATGACGTCATGAGCTTCTTGATGAGTTAGCTTAGTGGCGTCTCGATCCATAATACTTATAATAATGTCACCACGACAGAGTTCACCTTCCGAGGGGCTCCCAAGAAAAACCTGACAAATAAACGTTAAAAAACATATGACGACACGAATCGGCTTAATTGAAGACAGAAAATAACGTATGAAGATTACACCAAGTAAAAAGTTCTACTCAATGAAGAAAAATGTAATTTTACACTCCGAAGCTTCTTAGTTGTGCTAGAGCGCTGATATTACGTTAAGTTATCGTTATATTTTGAAATTAGGAAATTGGGTATTTGTTATTGATTTAAACTCAAACCAACATTATCTTGGATATAACCTGCATGATAAATTAAAGCGCCACATAAAGTTTATCACCGTACACTCCGAAGTAGAATTAGGGCATGTGATGGTCGCGGGTTCGAATCCCCGTCACACCAAACAAGTATACGCCCTTTCAGCCGTAGGGGCGTTATTATGTGATGTTCAATCCCACTATTCGTTGGTAAAAGAGCACCCCAAGAGTTGGCAGCGGGTAGTGATGACTAGCTGCCTTCCCTCTAGATTTACATTGCTAAATAAGGGCGGCTAGCCCAAATAGTCCTCGTGCAGTTTTGCGCGATATAAAAAAAAAAACATAAAATGTTAGTTTTATCAACTTAACGATATCTTATTAAAAACTCTTTATTTGTTTATTTGTTTTTTAAAATATAAACTTCACTTATGAAACAAGACCATGGAACGAGTTTCGACACTTTGAAACACTTCGGGTAATTTTAATGTATACAATTTGAAGAAATGTACCGCAATGTGAGATATTTATTGCTGTTGACACTACAACCAGAAGATCATCCGTATTGTTAAAGATGTGATACTAAAACAAAATACACAGCTTGTACACTTAAAACACTCAAGCAAATAACATAACCAAAAAATATGTTTTTTTTTCTAACAAAGATCACGCTGAGTTAGTAAGATAAAACACATTGAACTAGAAACTATAGGGTTTATAAAAATATTTTAACGTAACTGATTTCACAAGGACCGAGTTTGATCTAAAAGTATTTTCGTTTATCCTTCCTTTTACGTGTTTAATTTAAACTTTTTATGACGTGTATTTGCTTTGTATTACATTTATTATTGATGTTTTAATTTAATAATTAATCGACTTGGAACGATGTCGCTATTCATCACGGAAATTAAATGATATTGGATGACTTGAACTAATGTGATTTTACTGTACGTTAGTCTTTCTCACGTACAGAAATGACTACTCTGAATTCATTGGTTTGGATTATCATAGCTAACTTTGCAAGTTACAGGTGCCTTCTTCTCATTTATTTCTATATATATTCGTGAACACATCAATCTTTTAGATTGCTTAGGGCAACCCAGCTGAACAAGTTTCGTCCTATTCACATGATGTTTGTCATGCTATTCATAGTTCAAAATAAGCTATGAGAAAATATTTTGGTCTTCTAGTTTTACAAAATGTGTCTTTATGGAATACGACTTGGAATTTCTCTTTTGAAATTTAATTGCCACAACGAAATCTTTCTTAAGTTTCAATAAAAAAATTCTGATTTGATAAATTTCATTTGATTTAAATTTTTTTCCTGTTTGTTTCTAGTATTCGTACAATTTTTTGAACCTTGTAATGTTTCAACACTTAGAGTTACGAAGAATAAAACAGTAACTTACAACGAGAGATATTTTAATCTTTGTTACTTTGTTTTCCTTATATAAAAAATAGCTTTTCAGGTTCTTTTATAGTCTTTAAATGTATTTAATGTATAATAACCGCACAGTACAATAGCATAAATTCTCACCATGACGACTGTGTTGTTTAGTGCACATATACATTTTTTTTAAAATCTCAATAGCACAACAATTGTCACTTAAATTACTTAAAATGAAACATTTTGTGCAATGAGTGTCTAGTGTTGAATACTACTCACTATTCCTCAATGAATACCAATACCGTTCATTCATGCTGGGGAGAATCTCTATATCAAGATGATGTAAGAATGCTATAATGAATCACTCTACCGTTGTTTAGGAAACAACCTATGGCAGCAATAATGAATGAACTTAGATATAAATAAAAGGAAGTCAGTGGGGCATGTACATTTCTCAAACAAAATGTTTACACTTTTGTTACTATATAAACGTTAAACAGCTTTAATTCATTTAATGTTAGTGGTTCATTAGGCATGGACGAAAATCTATTTAGATTATAATAAGTCACAATTATTTTAAAAAATTCCCCCAGTTGTATATTGATTAATTTGAACTTACTTTATATTCACTTCCAACCCTTTATGTTTTCCTAGAGCGATATTACAAACGTGTACTAGCTGTCAGTTTACCGAATAATATTAATGCTGAGAGTAAGCGACAACAACTGAAGTTCAAGGGTTAGAACGAATAAAGTGCGACACGAATGGCCTTACGTTTTTATTTGTTATTTATAAAACGGATTTCGAATTTTCATTTCTAACAAAAAAACTGTCTAGTGTTAAGTGAAATCTTGTCATCAATCATTTTTTATGGTTTGGTTGTTTTTTTTAATTTCGCACAAAGCTACACAAGGGCTATCTGAGCTAATCTTCCCTAATTTATCAGTGTAAGACTAGAGGGAAGGCAACTAGCCATCGCCACCCACTGCCAACTCTTAGGCTACTCTTTTACCAGGAAATAGTGAGATATACCGTCACATTATAACGCTCCCACGGCGAGCATGTTTGGTGCGAGAGGAATTCGAACCTTCGACCCTCGGTATTTTTTGTGTTTTCTTGTGATAGAAATTCCATATAAAAAAATCCCTTTCGATTGAGACATTAACAGGGTATCACTGTTTCAATTATTTTATTTACTGTGTCATCTTAGCTCGTATTTCTACCAGAGATTGGAGTCAAGAAGCTACACTTTTGTTATTTTATTCCGCGTCCAGTTAACTTTATTATGAAAGTTTAACATTAAAGTTTCGCCGAGTATACCCTTCGTGGTTAATGACTACTGTAAAATCAGAAAGACGGTTTTATATCAACGGTGAAATGTTTACGCTCCAGTTCCATCTTGATTTTTATTGAACACGTCTTCCTTTATAAAGAGCGCATGTCAACTAGATATTGCGAGAAATCTCACAGCAAAATGGGATGACATTTTGTAAACAGCCTTGTTTATACGTATCCAACGAAATCGTGATTACTTTTGATTAAATTGACACTTTGATAATTTTAAACTTAAACTAATGTGAAAACTGTGAAAAAGAAGAATCAACTTAATGACGCCATCTATAAAAAAAAATAACTTTCTCGTGTATGGTTAAAAACACCTATTCCCACTTCTTTGCATGTTTATAAATTACGACAACGAAAACTTGACTAATGTACTTGGAATAATAGAATTTCAATTATTTTTGTTTTTAGGGTAGTGTTTTAAACAGGTGCACGTGAACCTTTTGGCCTCCATGCCGACCATTTTTGTTAAAACGTTTGTCAGTGTTTTTGTTTCATTTGTTATAGGGGTAAACGAGGCCCAGTGGTTATTTTTCTATAATTTTATTTACGATTCTGGCTGAATTATATCGTTACCTTAATAGAATAGTGCAACTGTTCTTTAGATCAATCAAATTAAATTGTGTCTCTCTCTTTTTTTGGTATTTCTTAAGATTTTCAGACCTTTCAGGCTCCCTTGCAATTACGAGGGCATACTTACGCTACCTTTGTGGATTCGCATCTTGGGACCGTTGATGCATTATAAAAATGAAGGTTAAAATCCAATTATTCCATTAGCGTAATTCAAGAGTTTGTGGTGGGCTTTGTTAACCAACAAACAACATCAGTCTTCAATTAGAAAACTGTAGTGACCTAATTTGAAGAGGAGCACTGCCGTAATAGTGAACTCCATAGATTTCCTCCTTAGTGTAAGACTAGAGGAAAGGTAGCTAGTAATCACCACCTACCGGCAACTCTTGAGTTACTCTTTTACCAACGAATAGTGGGATTGACTGTTACTTTATAATGTCGCCACAGCTGAAAGAACGAGCATGTTTTATGCAATGGGGATTCAAACCCGCGACCCTCAGATGACATGCCGGGCCCCTGATAGGAATGACGAACATTTTTATGGGTTTTTCATGGAAAACCTAAAAAAAAAAAAAAAGTATTATTACTATTTTTGTTTCATCTTAGAACACTAAAATCGATTTGGGTGACTGTGTTGATAGACGATAGGTCTAAATCCAGTTCTACGTACTAATTACGTTTACTAATTTTGTTGTTTATTTTATTTTTCTTATACTTGGCACCACAGATTTCTAACTATAGAAGCTTCCTTACAGGCGTTTTGGAAACATTCCTGTGCTGCAAGTGCATCCCTGAGTTTCACTTTCAGGATAACAAAAAGTAACGCTATTTTAAGCTTAAATTTACCAAAACTGAACACTATATCTTCATTCCTAAGACTACGACACCGCGTTGTTTCATAGGCCCGGCATGGCCAAGTGGTTAAGGCACTCGACTCGTAATTCGAAGGTCATGGGTTTGAATCCCAATCACACCAAACATACTCGTCTTTTCAGTCGTGGGGGCGTCATAATGTGATGGTCAATCCCACTATTCGTCGGTAAAGAGTAGTCCAAGAGTTAGCGGTGGGTGGTGATGATTAGCTGCATTCCTTCTAGTCTTACACTACTAAATTAGGGACGACTAGCGCAGATAGCCTTCGTGTAGCTTTGCGCAAAATTCAAAACAAACCAAATTGCGTCATTTCACGAAAATCGACTCTAATTAAAGTTGTCTAGCAAACAGTAATACCTCATAGGATAACGATAAGTTTACGAACTTACAACGTTAAATTCGGGGTTTGGTTCTGAGCCGTAAACACGACAGATAATCGAATTTGACTTTGATCTTAAACAAACGAATAAAAGCAAATAGTATTGAGTATCACGTATAGTATATACCATACACATCTTGATAGAGCGATATGAGTTTGAGAGCAAAATAAATATTTTTGTGCACATCGCCGTAATTCAAATGTCCTGTCTGTTTATAGAAGTTTCTAAAAATCACCACTAGGATTCCATTGGAACACGGTATAAATTACTCTGACAGAGGAATTTATTTATTTCCAATATAAATGAGAAAATAAAATATAAAATTATTAAAATGTTGTACCTTTAAATGTCAATATAGATTTATTGGAAAAGTCAATATTTCGTTGGAAAGTAATGAACAAATTTGTATTGTTTTATTCTTTAAAGTTAAGTGTATTAGTTAGACTTAAACTTCAAATACTACATTAAATTTTAATATCTCGACTTTTCTAACGTTCCTAAATAAGTAAAAAAGTTAGTAACAATATTTTTTTGCTGTTATATAATTCTGATAGATGAAGAAACCTGTTTGGTTAAAAGTAAGTAGTCTCTAATCCTATTATACAGAGCATTGAGCGAGTATTATGAAAATGGTTCTGAATATGCATGACACGTGTTAACCAGAGCCAGTACTAAATCGTGGTAAAATAGCAAATACCAGAACTACATTTTGACATTTTTCTATGTTCGTAGATAGTGTCATACCACTAACTAGTAATTGCTTCTGATAAAGATCTGTTTAGATAAGATTTAAAATTTCCATAATGGGGATATTCGTTATACTTGAAATCATTAGAAAACAAAGGAATATGGATCAACATGGGGTGTCAGGACCATCTTGAAATAAATCTACAAAACTTTGATCCCCAGCTTTGATAAGCAAAGTTCTGCGTCTTGTACCAGGTAGTAACCCGCAAGAACAAAAGTAAGTGGCTTAAGCTGTCCTTGTGCCCTACACAACAGTACACGAAATAGAAAAGGACTTTCATCTGAAAAATCGACTGAAGTCACGCGTACACAAACTGCTTTCATAACATAGTTGTTCAATAAGTTGTTCCTTACTTTCCATATGGATGACAGTATGCAGGGAGGGGAAGGTTATTTAGACATGAAAACCTTATGATGGACTCTTTTGCAACAGAAACTACGCTGTAGTGCTATTCTAAAGATGCACGGTTGTTAGATAAAGCACTATCCGATGTCATGAGAAGGAATGTAATGACGTTAGCTAAAATATATTTTGAATATAACGTACTTAATCTCCGTAAATTGAAGATAAATATCAAATAAGTTTCTTTATCTCAATGTTAATTGCTTTTAGAAGAGAATAAAACATTAAAGAAAAATATATCACAACAAAGTATTCTTTAAGCAAGTTATATAATCCCCCCTGCTTAAGCTTATTAATATTCCAAAATATATCAGTATATAGTTCCATCCCGTTTTTAGCGTTTTAAGCCTTCAAAATTACTGTTGACCCAGAGGCAAGCTGTTGTCTTTTAGAATAACTTTAAGCAAGAATAGAATAATTTATGTTCATATTTCAAGAGATATCATTGAAATATCTTGTATGCTCTCATTTATAAACTTTATTTTAAATATGCACTAATCTTTCAATATAAAATGTTTCCACGTAAGCTATTTCCAACACAGCTGGTTAAACGTTCCTTACCATTTATAAAAATTAAAATGTCTATCTAATTTTAGACCTTATTACACTTTGTTTACCATACGGAGTAAGCAAAGTTTCCTTCTGGCTCTAAGAAGATCTGTTTCAAGGAGATAAGATCTTATACTTTCAACATCTTTAGTGCATTGCTCCTAGTGACTCTCAAAAACTGAGAGATATTTTATTTTTTGATGTCTTGGAATTCCCTCATATCTCTAATAGATACACAAATAGAGGTGCTAACACTTTATATTAACTGTCTCCATGTCTAACCAGTTTATAGACTGTACCCTTTCTCCCCACAAAAGTGGGGTCCTCAAAGAGACAGCAGAAACGTTTCTACTAAACAATGATGATTGGTGTTCATATTTCATAATGATCGCATTTTTATCCTTGCGCGACTAGACTAGATTGAAGTCAGTAGCTATAAATAGACAGATCAGACGCGCAGACAACAAGCTGATGACGTCTAGCGGAATTTCTTGGAAAGCTCATCTCGATAATTTCCTGAAATAATTCATCAATAAGTCACGTTTATCCGTAATATTTTGCTAAAATGCAAAGTTACTATTTTAAAACACATATATCACATAAATAAATATTCGGGGCTATTGCAGTACTGTTTTTACTCGTCAATTTTGAATGTTCAACGTGGAAATATTATTTGTGTATATGTATTTGTATAATACATACGAATACACACGCATATATACATTATACATATAGATAGAAAAATATTCTGTACTATTGCTTTATTGTTTTTACTCGTCTAATTTTGCGTGTTGCAGGTAAAAGTAGTATTGTACATACATAACTTTATTACTTACACGTATATATATATATATGTGTGTGTAGGGGCCCTCGAGAACTTAATCTTGCCCTGAGGTTTCAATTAAATCGTCTAAAA
Source organism: Tachypleus tridentatus (assembly GCF_004210375.1). NCBI lineage: Eukaryota > Metazoa > Arthropoda > Merostomata > Xiphosura > Limulidae > Tachypleus > Tachypleus tridentatus. The sequence continues at coordinate 78,525,725 of NC_134831.1, forward strand.
CTAAAAACTACTAAAAGTATCATAAAATAAACAGGTGTAGTGTTACAAAATACGAATTTTTTTAACGAAATAAATATAAGACAAATTATTATTGTTGTTGCTTGTAATTAAGCACAAAGCTACACAAAGGACTAATTGTGCTTTGCCCACCACGGGTGTCGAAATCTGGTTTCTAGCAGTATAAGGTTTCTTCCTCATAAAAGTGTTATGTAAAAGACATGTTTCATATGGCATTGAAATCAGTAACGTTACAAAACTCGTATAGTTTAACTGGTTTCTGTTTGGAATATACACATATTTACCTACAAAAAAATCAAATTCAGGGCTGAGTGTTAGATACCTCTATGTAAATTAGTAAGTGTACACACATGTGTGTACCAATACTAATAATGACTTACCACAAAAAGCAGCCAGGCATAGCCAGGTGGTTAAGGCACTCGACTCGTAATTTGAAGGTCGCGGGTTCGAATCTTCATCACACCAAACATGCTCGTCATTTCAGGCGTGGGGGCGTTATGTTCCGGTCAATCCCACTATTCGTTAGTAAAAGAGTAGTTCAAGAGTTAACTGTGGGTGATGATGAATAGCTGCATTCCCTCTAGTTTTACACTGCTAAATTAAGGACGACTAGCGCAGATAGCCCTCGAGTAGCTTTGCGCGAAATTCAAAAAACAAACAAAACAATCCTCTCACAAATTGTTATTTTGTTTACACTGTTACTAAATCCCAGAAAATAACCTTTTGTTACTTTGTTGTTGCGTTACTTACGGTATATTAAATTGTATCCGTTGTCCGCAGTTTTAATTAACATACCATTTTCATTCCGTGTCTAGTTCATGTAGTAATGTTAGCTGGTACATTTTTACTAGCTTTATCTATGCATAACTACAGTTTTAGTTCGTGTTTTACAGTTCGGCTTGGCAGTAATACATACAGACACACATAATTCTATTTTTACATGCAAAACCCTTTTAAAATAGAGACAGGTTTATGTCTAGATTTCAGTTAGACTAGCACTGGTTGGTCTGTATGTTTGTTATTTATGATGTTTAGAAGGGAAAAATTCTAAGTACTATATTCATCATGTATTATGTATCTCTCTAGTTTGCTTATCAGTTCATTTTTATTTATATTTTCCTTATTATATTGAAGCGAGATATCTAAGAGCCTGACTGATAGAGTTGGCATGTTTGATTAGTTATGTTGAAAGGCTGACTTCAGTCATCGTTTGTTTTTGTTGAAATATAGTTTTATACTTGTTGATGTCTTTTTGTTAGGCCTGGCATGACCAAGCGTATTAAGGCGTGCGACTCGTAATCTGAGAGTTGCGAATTCGCATCCCCCGTCACACTAAACATGCTCGCCCTTTCAGCCGTGGGGGCGTTATAATATTACGATCAATCCCACTATTCATTGGTAAAAGAGTAGCCCAAGAGTTGGCGGTGGATGGTGATGACTAGCTGCCTTCCCTCTAGTCTTTCACTGCTAAATTAGGGACGGCTAGCACAGATAGCCCTCGTGTAGCTTTCCGCGAAATAAAAAACAACAACAAACAAACAAACAACCATTATATTGAAGCGAGATATCTGAGAGCCTGACTAATAGAGTTGGCATGTTTGAATAGTTATGTGGAAATGCTGACTTCATTCATCGTTTGTTTTTGTTGAAATATAGTTTTATACTTGACGTAGCTTGTTGGAGTCTTTTTGTTACACTGATCCGTGTTATACATGTATATTCTAGGACTGGTTCCATCTATTTTCTACAAGTTTTTAATATGTTTTATAGTGCTTGGTTGTTACCAGCTAGACTCCAAATGTAACTTGTTTTGTTACCAGTTCTGGTTTTTATACTATTAACGTATAGTACGTAGTTTAATTTCGAGTCTAATGTAATTATTAAGAGTTTTGTAACTTGTAAGAGAGTCCCGTCTAGATATAACTGTGGTATTAACTACTTCTTTTGTACGAATTTGCAAATAGTATGACTCGTATTTGTGCGCATTAATTTCAGTTCCCCATTTATTGCTGTGAAATTTATATTTCGTTTAGTTGTGGTTGTATATCGCATGTTGCCAGGTACGTTGCTTTTATGTCAACTCTCACGAATGACGAATTAGGCTTCAATATTCATTAAAACAAATTTCGGTTACAGTTCGTTTACCTTCAGGGCTTATAAAATATAAAAAATAAACATGACTTACTTTTGAATCTTAAAAAATAGCAAAATATGCATCCGATGAATTCCAAAGATGCCAGTAGTCGAAAAAAATTACAACTGTATGAGAAATTTAACCTATTAGTCAGTTGCAAGTTATATTTAGAACGTTTTCGACTTAGTTGATTTCGACATAGCAGAGTATGGACTAACAGATCATGCGTGTTTGAAACTGACCAATCAAAAATATATTTATTTATAATTAAAATTTGATATTTGAAGTAAAACTAGCCTTAACTCAATGATAAAGTGCACTTGCGTGCCAGTTAAAAATAATTTTGTTTAGTTACAACAGCTGAGCTAATCCAATTCGATACTAAAATTATAAAAACTATCGATAATTAATATATAATGCTTAAAATAAAATTAGTCCACTTTGAACGTTATCGTGTCAACTAAAGTGATTTTTGTTTATACTTTCACAAGCAAATTCTACCTAATTTTATAAAGTTTATTAAATTTGCGTAAGGCTATTCGACAGCTACTTGTGTTCGTTATCCATTTTTAATCTTGAATCAGTAACACAAAAATAAGTCAGCTAATCAATATCACCCACCACCAACTCTTGGGATTTAGTTTAATGTTATTTTAGAAATTATATGGCGGTTGAAAGATTAACCATATTTGGGACGGAGTGCAATTAGCGAACCACACCTAATACTTCGAGTGTCTTAACCATTTCGCCAATTTCGTGTAATTGTATACAAACGTAATAAATTATTTGTTTGTTTGACGTTAAGCACAAGTTTACTCAATGGGCTCTCTGTGCTCTGCCCAACACGGTTTCTAGCATAGTAAATCCATAGACATGCCGCTGTGCCACTAGGGGATCAAAAGTAATAAACATTGAATTTGTTATATTTAATTAACATAAATAGTATGTTAATACCTTTATCAGTCATCACTGACTCGAATAGATTATGATTGCTTAAGTCTACTTTTTAATGCTCAGGTTTTTATTAAGTCTAACATAAATATACAGTATTATCATAGAAAGAAATGTTAAACTTCTGACAGAAATGAATAGATAAAGTACCAAACACGTTTAGAAAAAAATCTCCTGGGAAAGTCACAGTTGAACCATAACAACGTTTATGCGTTATTTGTGTATTTTATATCAAAGCTACGAAGGCAATCTTTCGCCATCACTAATTTTAAACTACTAAACAAATAAAAAGAAGCCAGTCAGAATCACCCACAGTCCACGCTAAGGAACTGACTGTTATTGTTATAACGCTCCAATGGCTGAAAGAGTAGAGAACATTTTGTGATATCGCAGGAATTCGAACCTAGTTTTCCAGCTCCTAAATCCATAGATCTTCCATAAAGCGAACTCGTACCCGTAACGCTAGAAATTGGATTTCGATACCCGTGGTGAGCACAGAACAAATAGCTCTTTGTTCAGCTCTGTGCACAAAAAGAAGTAAACAAATAAACAAACAAATGAAAGCTCCGTAACACTGATGTAACGCTGCTGGAACTTTATTGTAACTGTTTCTGTTATTTGTTTGTAGTTAAACACAAACTCCACAGAGGGCTATCTGTATTCTGCCCACCATTGGTGTCTCAACCCATTGTAAGTTCGAGGACATACCACTGTGACACTGAGTGGAGGGTGCAGAAACTGTTCCATAAATTTTCACTTGAAAAAAGTTAACTGTCTCGTATTTATTAATTGTTACTTGTGAACTAATATCACCTCGAAACGTGATTACGGGTACTATAGTACAATTTAACGTTTGTTTTATAAAGTTGATACTTAATCTGTCATTACCACCATAGAAAAACTAATATTTTACAGATATTTTACACTCGGTGACAACTTTCACGCTTTACATGACATGAATTACATTTTTGTACACTACAATTCTCTCTCTTAACAAGAGTAAACATCCAATACTTTATTTCTGCTGACCCACTACCTGTGTGTGCGTTTGAGTGTGTTTCTTACAGCAAAGCCACATTGGGTTATCTTTTGACTTCACCTAGGGGAATCGAACCCCTGATTTTAGCGTTGTAAATCCGTAGGCTTACCGCTGTGGCAGCGGGGGTCATGAATTCACTTTTTTATATGTATTTCAATAATACACTACTTGAATACTAACTCTGATATAGTCCTTTGATCACCAAGCCTTACCGTTCTTCTCTTCTTTGATGGAAAAATTAATGTACTATTTGTATCTGTCTTAATGTGAACTGGTAGAAACAAAACAGATATGAACCAGAAGGGTGGCCTGTGGAGATTCTCATAAATAAGTGGTGTTCGATTCTAACACCCTTTTGATACTCGGAGTGAACATCCTACACAACCATCCCAGAAGTACCCTGTTGTTCCTGTGCTTTTTTTTCATGTTTTTCACACTTTAAAAGCACCCTGAGAAGCAACAAAGGAGATGCGTTAGAATCAGACCCCTCACATTACGTCACTTATCTTGTTCCTTTTCCTCTTCCAAGGGGTTAACAGTGAAATACTAGAAAGGGAAGGGATAACTGAACAAAAAATAAGTTGTTGGTTTTGTTGTTTTGAACTAAGCACAAAGCTACTCAATGGGCTATCTCGGCTCTGCCCACCACGGGTATCGAAACCCAATTGTTAGCGTTGTAAATCCGCAGACATACCGCTGAGCCACTGGGAGCAAAAAATAATTAAGAATTATAAATTGAAAAAAAGAAATATGCTGAAAGACAGATTGCAAGATAAATTTATGGAAAAAATATTTCTATCATACTAAAGATGTGATAAGTTTATGAAGTACCTTGTTTGTATCTTCTATCTGATTTATTTCACACCATATGTTGACTTTCTGTAAAACCAGTTGTGATCTAAGAAGCACAGATTACAGTCCCTAGTCACATAGCAAGCTACTCCGCTATTTAAAGAATCTCAACTGATCTTTTCGCATTTAAAAACCGATTTTGTGCCAAACTCTCTTCTGGAACATTCTTTCGTCGTCAAAAATCTTGCTGATTAGGCACTTCTCCTAGCGCCCGAAAAGTAGTTTCACAACGAATATTGTACGACGCCCCAACTCGAGTAATATCAGAAAGCTTCGCGGTTCGTAGCTTAATTTGTTACCGTATTTCACTACGTTTTCTTTACATCAACGGAAAAATTTGGAAAGTAGCCTAAAGTTCCTGTAATTCGTTTTTCCCAGTTAGTTTCTAATACCGATATCATTTAGCGGTAAAAATATATTATATTTTTTATGAAGTAGTCATTGAGGTCAAATGGTTAGTTTAACTATTGAAAAATGGTATAATATGTAATGTCAATATATTATTATAAAAATAAAACGATTTAATTCTATAACTAAAAACTTGCGAAGGTTTTTTCTTGCACACGTCAAATAACTTAACCAGTAAGAAATAATGTTTTGAAATAGTTGTTTTATCTTAAAAATTGGCTAAATTCTATATTTAATATACGAATCTGTTTCACGTTAAAATGTATGTTTTTAATTATTAAATGTTCTCATGTTAATTGACTCTTACTGAACTTTTCCTCTATAACTATATAATAAATGAAATACAATCCATAACAAACTGCTTTATTTTACAAAGTAAGGTTAAACAGTGTTATTTGTTTCTGTCCGAAAATACGAAGAGATCCTTATTTTGACAGAAAAACACAAATTATAAATGTTTAAATTCGGTCAAATAATTTTTTAAAGAGGGATCAGATGTTTATCTTTAACTACGAATTCGTGAAATATGGTTAAATTTATTAACAATGGATATTACTTCTAGTGTATTGCTTGGTTGTTAGCTTTAGCATTAATAGATGCTTTCTTTACACTGTTCCCAATTTTAAATCAATGCTACTGATGAGCAGTTCAAAAGAAACGAACCATCAGTTGTGATTCAAATTTGGTAATTGGTCCTAGCCGTTATTTATAAAAAAAAAACCAAAAGCCATTAATGATATCAATTTCTTTTGTAGCATCTTTAAACTAAGTTGTAAAAGTAATCAGTGATGACGAAAAACCCCACTTGTAGAGAAATATAGATGTAAAAACGGGTGGCTTGGGTTGAGAAATTTTTTTATGTGGAGAAGCGAACAACGTTTCGACTTTCTTCGGTCATCTTGAAAAAAAACCAGCCGTTTTTACATATATAAGTTGTGAAAGGTTTAGTGTTTATCAAATATTCCATTTGTAAGCAGAACCGAAATTCATTAAGCAACACTTTATTTTTTGAATAGAAACAAAAACGTTTGAAGAAATGTAATCTGCAAAGTTTTATAAGTAAGTGTTGGTTATATTTTCTAAATCCTGGCATAGCCAAATGGTTAAGGCGCTTAACTCGTAATTCAAAGGGCACAAGTTCGCATCCCTGTCGCACCAACTATGCTCGCCCCTTCGGCTGTTGAGAGATTATAATGTGGCGGTAAAAGAATAGCCCAAGAGTTGGCGGTGGATAGTGATGACTAGTTGCCTTCACTCTAGTAAAATTGCTTCCCACTGCAAAATTAGGGAAAGAGGGCCCTCGTGTGGTTTCACGCGAAATTCGAAACAAACAAATTTCTTAAATTCGTTTATGCCATTTTGGCACAGACTTACAGTTTTCACAGTCAATTACGTGTTTTATGGCTGTGTTTATGTGGTTTCTTAGTATGTTGAGTTTTTGTTTTGTTTCGTGTGCTGAATCCCAAGGAATGTTTGGTCCAGTACGTAACAAAATTTTTACTTTTTCTTGTTCCCGGGCAGAAAGTGTTATTTCCCAATTGCTTGTGGGAATTACACATGAATGAAATAGCAAATGCTTGAATCAGCAATTATACAAAAAAAAACTCAACATACTAAGAAACCACATAAACACAGCCATAAAACGATGATCACCAGATAAAATTAATGATGAATTAGACAAAATAAAACAATACTTCATCAACATCAATAAGTTTCCTCCACAAACCATAGAAAGCATTATATGCAGACACATAGACATAAAGCAAAATCAACCAACGAAAGTAAATATATCTCACGAATCAAAAAATCACGAAACCATATACTGCTGCATACCATATATTCCCGACATCAGCAGAAAAATAACCAACATTTGGCAAAAACTAGTAACAAAATATGACATTCTAGTTAATACCAAATTTATTCAAAAACCAGGCACAAAACTAAGGTCTATACAATGTAAAAACTACACTGACAAACACCACACCAACATTATTTATAAAATACAATGTAGAAACTGCAACGACTTCTGTATTGGAGAAACAAGTAGAAAAATGGAAGTCAGAATGAAAGAACACAAAATGTCACCTTCACACGTTTTCGAACACTGCAAGTCAAATAAACACAACATAACCATAGAAAACACTCAAATACTAAATAAAGAAACAAACATAAGCAAACGCAAAATTAAAGAAGCCTTACTTACACAACAACTCAAGCCCAAAATAAACCAATACAAAGGAACACCTTTATACCTATATTAAAAATAATATAATAAATAATAATAATAAAATAAATAATATAAAATTATATATTCAAACATCTAAGCACGCCCTCTACATTCCGACACTCAGTTACACAACCCCTTTCAAACATGTGGTCAGCTTCCAATCAGTTACCTTTTTCTTTCTTTGTGAACCTGACGGTGACCGAAGAAGATCAAAACGTTGTTCGCTCCTCCACGTAAAATATTTTCTCAACCCAAACGAGCCGTTTTACATATATGTAGTGTTATTTTGTTTAATTGTTATGAATTTCGCGCAAACCTACACGAGCATTAGCCGCATACCCTCTAGTCTTTTACTGCTAAATAACTGGGGATGACTAGGGTAGATAGCGATCACCGCCAACTTTAGGCTACTCTTTTATCAACCAATAGTGGAATTGACCTACACATAACAATGCCCCCCATGACCGAAATGGCGAGCATGCTTGCTGGAACGAGGATTCGCAAACTTGTTACCTACAGGTTGTGCTGAGGAAATTTTCGTTATATAGTTTGGTAGATTACTTAAACATGATTTCCTTCGTTGGCTGGATTGGTAATACATAAATTTATCTGTAGAATTTCGCAAATGTTTTAATAATTTCCATCAAAGATAAACATTCAAGACAAATCAAAGGTATTTCTTCACTGGTCCTGTTACCTTTGCTTTATATTATTTTTACAATTTTTGATGAAATAAACTACAGTTAAAGTTTAAGGACCTTTAATGGCGCGAATGGATGTTCGTTATGTATTAAAAGCCAATCGCTATATTTAAATGTAATAATTGTATTTATTTTCTATTCCAGATTGATGGTAATGATAACGTTTAATTTTTTTTAATTATATTGTAATAAAACTGATACCATTTGAGTGACTTATGGGGCGTCAGAAGTCATAGCTTGTAGCCTCTAAAGTTTGTGCGTAAAGCTACATTATTTCTGTCAGCATAGATCGTACCAAGTTTTGAATCGATAGACTGGGAGAAAAGCATATAATCAACAAGCAGTGACGTCTCTTGAGTTACCCTAATCGAACAGTCAGGTTTTTTACAGTCAGTTTTATAATTAACCCACACTCCAACGTGCAGGTCTGTTATTTATTATGAATGTCCATTAACGGACGCGAACCATGCTCTTTTATATATACCACCTGGCACACTAACCATTGAGCCACGTCCGGATACAAAACAAATCGAAATATAGTTATATCGTTTTGTATATATCTTGTCATACTATAAGAAAAGAAGCAAATCGCTAATAATTAAAGTTATTGTCATAACAACTTTTGTAATATACTTTTATATACACGAAAAGGAGTAAACACCCATCTTTCTCACTTTAGGTTTAGGAGAAAAAATCTAATGGGATTTTTGAATAATTAAATTATTTAAACGAGACTGGAAAGTTCAATTCTCTTATTTACAATTCTGGTAATTTAATGAAGTTCTTCGACTCTTAACGAGAAGTTTGCGCATGCGTATTAGTAAATTGCTGAGCATTTCTCGTTATTTTGAGCGCTATAGGTCATTTTCTTGCGTTGAAAAGAGCTGCATCAAACAACTGGTAAAAAAAGTACTCACAGAATGCTCTCATGTGATTGGTTGTAATTTTTCATATGTTTCTATTTCTGGCAAAGCTACCAAGGGTGTATTCTGCAGTCATTAATTTGAGACAATTGACCAAAGGGAAGGCAACCAGTCAACTGCACCTTTCCACCCATCATCTTTACTAAAGAATTGATCGTCGCACCTATAATGCATTCACAGCTTATTAAAGTTTGAGAAATATTGTGTAAAAAAGGGCGGACCTACTCCCTGTATTTATATATGTGGACATTGCAATACGGAAAAAAAAAAGGTTTTTATTTTTAAGTCAGAGAAATAACTAAACAATTTTCAGATTTTCTAGAAGTTAACATATAGAATTGATCTCGTCTATATGATGTGATTGTGCTTTAACTGATTTACTAACAGCTTCTATAAGATTATTTTGATAAATATATCCAAATGTGTCTAGATTCATACTTCTTAAAAACTCCTAAATGGTATATTTTCTAACACCTTGACTTGCCCCAGTGATTATCGACTCGGTTTGTAAATCCGAGGATTCATGATTTCGTTTTCTCACACAATGAACTTTATACTTACTTTGGAGCCGTGGGTGCCTATAAGAGTGGTAGTCAAGTCACACTATTCGATCAAACAAGAAGAGCCAAAAGTTATTGGTGGGTTCTGTTGATCGGATGCTCTCTCTAATCTATCAGCTCAAAATTTGAGAGGGCTGAATGCAACTAACCTTTGTGTAAACTCACAGAATAAGCCTAAAACATAAATCAAATACATTCTACCTCCAAATTCTTGTGATTGATTAATAATATAACGCATGTTATTGTATCTAACATTATTGTCATTAGTCAACGGTACAACACATAGTAGTAGCGTATCTAGGATACTTATTACTAATTAAAGATACAAAACATGTTAATGTATCTGATATCAACATTCGATATTCTTCACGTGCTAGTTAAGAGTCTAAAACAAAAATAACCTTTCATAATGTTGATGCAATAAAATGCTTTAAGAACATCGAGTTTGATCCTCTCGTAAAAACAGGAACTTATCGTGATTTATAAGTATAGGAATATAACACAACAAGGGTTATCAGTAATACTAACAGTAGACATTATTAAGCATCAAGAGATGAACAAAAATTTGAAAAGTAGGAGTATTTCTGCCTTAAGTTCTTTTCTAATCAGTTCCTGAAAAGCAGGTTTTCCCCCACATACCCCACTTCCAGTAGATCATATTATACACTACAAAACTCCTTGGTGAATAATTAATTAGAATCCAAATACATTATGTAAAAAATATTTATCAGTACCAGGTACTAAGAACATTTTATAAACACATTGAAAAAGTTATTAACTATTCCTTGCAAATAATTGTTAAAACTAACACGTTTGATATAATAAATGTTTAGTTTGCGTGGAAATATTTTCTAGTTTTTAATATTTTTACAGATTAGCTCAAGATATTCAATTGATGATTATTCATCCTTTTTTATGTTAATTGAAAGAAAAACCAACTTTAACCAACTATTAACTTCTTTATATAAAACACTTTAAGTCGAACAGCCTTCCCGAACGAAAGAGAACTTTTGATTAAATGAAAAATTTCCAAGAAAAAAAAAGTCTTTTTCATCTATAAATAGGTTTTGGCGCTTTGGGGAGCAGGGGCTTGAAACACTAAAATAGAACCCCCCGTTTAAAAATTTTTAAGCTTACTCTAAGGTTCGATTGTTACACCAAGAAGACGTACATACGTACAAAAACAATGAACACAAGCAATTAACTTAAAAATTATAAGGAAAATCTAATCTAAGAATTTCCTACCCTTTTAATAGTTAAAGGGTGATCCAGGTCACTTCCTCCTTGAAGCCGAAAACCCCAAGGCATGAACGGGCCATCCCGGGTTAAAACTACAGTCAATACGTTTTGGCTCATTTTATCACCTTTAATATTACCAAGACGAACTGGCCAAAACTTTTCAAACTCGTGAGAAAATATTTTATAAACGTCCAACAAAAGGCATCTTCTCTGTCTTCTTTCAGTGTAAACCCAGGAGCCTTTAGATGTATAAAGAGTCTATTTCAACTACGTAACTGCTCGTTAGACTCCACTTGATTGTACGCCTGACCCCCTCCGAACAGTTGGTTACAGACCGAATAAAAATAGACTGTGATGTTCAGGCCTCTTTAAATCCGTGTAGGCCCGACATGGCCAACGTGTTAAGGCGTGCGACTCGTAGTCTGAGGGTCGCGGGTTCGCATTCCCGTCGCGCCAAACATGCTCGCCCTTCCAGCCGTGGGGGCGTTATAATGTTACGATCAATCCCACTTTTCGTTGGTAAAAGAGTAGCCCAAGAGTTGGCGGTGGGTGGTGATGACTAGCTGCCTTCCCTCTAGTCTTACACTTCTAAATTAGGGACGGCTAGCACAGATAGCCCTCGAGTAGCTTTGTGCGAAATTCAAAAACAAACAAACAAACAAAATCCGTGTAAAATAAAAGCGTCATGCAACAGAATTAGGATTATAAGATCAGACATGTGAAAAGTACCAGTTCAATAAACACAATTACTCCGATATATGTGAGGCAATTATATGATTATAGAAACTTTATTTCAGAACTGGGATATTTGTTTAAAAACATTCAAATAAATTATAGAACCGCATACCTTAAAAACAAAAGGTTTAATTACGAAGTAATTTCAATAACTATATCTCGTGTTGTTAAAGTGGATGAATTCATATCTTTAAGTGTAAGCGGATAAAATAACTCCAACAGATGGGTTTGAAAAGGCATCATTGTTTAAGATAGATACATTGTATTACTAATTCGTACATCAAAGCATGGTTAAGTACCAGAAACAGATATAGTAAAGGCCCATAATCTGAGGGTCGAAGGTTCGAATCCTCGTCACATCAAACATGTTTGTTCTTTAGCCATGGGGTGTTATAAAATAACGGTCAATCCCACTCTTCGTTGGTAAAAGAGTTGCCCAGTAATGGCGGTGGGTGGTGACGACTAGGTGCTTTCCCTCTAGTCTTACATTGCTTAATTAGGACAACTAGCGCAGATAGCCCTCGTATATCTATTCGCGAAATTCAAAAAACAAACAAACAAAAAACAAAACTACTCGAGCGCTATCTGTGCTAGCCGTCCCTAATTTAGCAGTGTAAGACTAGAAGGAAGGCAACTAGTCATCACCACCCACCGCCAAATCTTGGGTTACTCTCTTACCAACGAATAGTGGGATTGACCGTAACATTATAACGCCCCCACGGCTGGGAGTGTGAGCATGTTTGGCGCGAACGGGATGCGAACCCGCGACCCTCAGATTACGAGTCGCACGCTTTAACACGCTTGAGCATGCCTGGCCCAATAAACAAACATAATTAGTAAACCATTTAGTTATTTCAGCTCAAGTTCTACGAAATACTATTTAAAGTCTATTTTGTTACAAAATATCAAATTACTTGGTCGATGTGTAAAGATTTTGAAGGTAATTTGTGATCTCTAAAATAAAGAAGAGCGACTTCAAAACCCGTAAGTGTTTATTATTTATAACTATCATCCATTTTGATTTAGTTCATTTTTTTCCCAAGGATTAATATATGCTATTGTGTAAATAAGACGGGCTCTGACACGCTTCGTATTCACCATGTGTAGGTTTTTTCATAGTGAATACAAAGCACGTTCACACCAAGAGAATATTTTATTAATAAAGACTCTGCTGTAAAATTGATGTTGTTTCCTTAGATGAAAGCTGTTTTTTTCTTTTCTTTTCTTTTTTATGGGGTAAAATCAGTATTATTATTATTAAATAACACATATTCAAAAATGTGATTTTTTTTTTTTTTGTACAGAATAGAAAAATTGGAATAGCTAGCCGTCTCTCCTAAATCTGCTACTGGCTGTATTGGTTTGAAACTTCGTGCAAAGCTACTCAAAGGTTACTTACACAACTCATTTTTAATGTAGTGATGATAGAGGCTAGACAACAACACTAAAAATTCTTGGACTAAGATTTGGAGATTGAGAGTCGAGTGTCCTAATCGGTAGGCCTACATTGTATTCATATTTTATTATTTTTGTGTTGTAATCCTACTGTAGTTAATACGCTTTGGGGTAAACTTTTAACAGATCATTGTACAGTCTGATGTTTTTAGGTATAAAAGCTTTAAACACTTTGTAATAAAAAATAAAATTTAAACTATGCTTGAAGGAATTTTATGGGCTCAGCTTCTACGTTTTTATCAAAAGGTTTCCATGTCAGTACAGATTCTTTCTTTCCTTTACATTTTTTTTTTTCGTTTAGAGTACAATAAAGCGAAGATTAAGAAAAAAAATGCGTGTGTGAGTTTAATACCCGCCATTTTCTTCGCTTTTAATTTTTATCTTGCCTGACGCTAGTGTCCTCTACAGTACGTCTGCGTATTTACAACGTTAGAAACAAAGTGTGGTGCCCGTAGCGGGCAGAGCATATATAGCCTTGTGTTTAACTACAAACAACCACACATGCAGTGTGAGTTTTTTAAATTGTGTTTCAGTTAAAATGTAGGCGTTTTAAACAGTCATAAATTACTACTGCAATACGTGAAAACGGTGAACACAATTCTCCACAAGTCTTTAACATTTAACCAATTTTAACAACAATTAGCTACCTTAATCGAATGTTTGGGTTTCTAGAGTCCATTTTATAATCTACTCTTAAAGACAACGACTGGCATCCAAACAATTGAGCAATGCCCGGATTAAAGTAACAAAACAAACTGGAATGTTATTATGTATTCACAAGCCCCCCTACCTAGTGACATAGTAGTATATCTGCGGAAAAATACCACTAGAAACCAGGTTTCGATACCCATGGTGGGCAGAGCGCAGACAGCTCTTTGTGTAGCTTTGTGCTTAATAACAAATACACCAAACCAAACAATCCAAATGCATATATAAAGGAACTGGAAAACCAGTCTGTAAATGAAAGTTATGTAATAAATAGCATATAGGTTACGCAGGATAAAGTACGTACTTTTATTTTAGCCTCTTGTAAACTAGAAAGACTAAGCCTAACTGTAAATCAAAGGGTCCATTGTTCGTGTCTTGGCTCCGCAAGATCGCACTTCACATTTTGAGGCAGTTGTTACCTTAATTGATCCCAGCATTTGATTAGGGTAACTCAAGCATTGGCAGTAGTAGGTGCTGTTACCTTTCTACCTTCCCTCTAAGAGGCGGAATTAGAGCGGAGCAGCCGGGACAATGCGACGGACCCCACAACGCCTGCGGACCTGATCTGGTTTTATTTATTAAACAAAAAAAGGTGCCAGATCATTTCTTTGCCCTGGGGACCCTGAACAGTTCGTTTCACCATTGCCCCTCTAGCCTGGCCCCGTATGGTCAGGTGGTTAAGGCACTCGACTCGTAATCTGAGGGTCGTGGGTTCGAATCCCAGTCTCCCGTAACATGCTCACCCTTTCAGCCGTGGGGGCGTTATAATATGACGGTCAATACCCCGATTCGTTAGTAAAAGAGTTGCCCAAAAGTTGGCGGTAGGTGGTGATGAGTAGCTGCCTTCCCGCTAGTCTTACACTGCTAAGTTAGGGACGGCTAGCACAAATAGCACTTTTGTAGCTTTGCGCAAAATTAAAAAAACAAACTCTCTAGCCTAACCCTTTGCCCCCGCTAGTACAGCGGTAGGTCTACGGATTTACAACGCTAAAATCAGGGGCTCTATTTCCCTCTGTGGGCTCTGCAGATAGCCCGATGTGGCTTTGCTATAAGAAAACACACACACACACAAACGCCTAATCATTTAATACTTAGCATAAACAACCTTTGTGTAACTTTGGGCAAATATCTGACAAAAGCATCCAGCTTCATATAATTATAACATGGAACGGGTATAACAGTTCTTTTTACTAAGGAATCATAAAATTGAAATTAATATTTTTCATGTTTTCATTATGTGCTTACATGACATTATTTGTGAATTAAAGTTATATTCGTCATCTATATTTTATTTTACAACATAATGTTCAGAAATTCATTTAATATTTGTTCATCTGATAAGTTTAACCGCTGATGATTTGCTTTAAAAATAACTTTTTTTCTTATGAATTTCAAGTTTTAGATAGGTATGGTACGGTAAAGTCACGTCTTAGTCGGACTGGTACTGAATTTCGAGCAAAGCTACTCGAAAGCTACCTGCACTAGTCGTCACTAATTTAGCATTGTAAGACTAGACGGAAGACAGCTAGTCATCACCACCCACCGCCAACTCTTGGGCTACTCTGTTACCAACGAATAGTGAGACTGAAAGCCATATTTTAACGCACCCATGGCTGAAAAGGAGAGCATGTTTGGTGTGACAGGGATTCGAAGCTGCGACCCTCAGATTACGAGTCGAGTGTTCTAACCACCTGACCATGCCGGACCTCTGTGCTAGCCGTATTCAACTTGGTAGTGATGGTCTAGAAATCTATATGGAAAGCAACTAGCCAGAAAGCAACTACTCACTGCCAACTCTTGGATATTTTTTTATCAACAAATAGCGGAAGCTGCCGTCGCATTATAACTTCCCCGCGGATGAAAGAGAAAGTATATTCGGCGATAGTGGATTCGAATCCGCGATTTACAACTTGCGAGCCAAGAAGCCTAACCACCAGACCATACTAGGCCTTAAAGGACCTCCTTGACTCTTCTATGTTTATACAGTTTATATATTGGATAACATTATCTTATTGATTTCTTGTAAGCTTTAAAATATTTTGGATATTGTAAGAAAATGTCTAAGCAGAGTATGGTCTTTGGATTGTGAGAACTGTCTGTGAAACTGAGGTTTCATGATTAGCGTCATCTAACTGCAAAATGGCGCTCAGAACTTTGGGGGCGTAGGCGAATTATAAGATCAACAATCATACATTATTAGTCAATGATATAATCGTGGATACTGTTGACTATATGTCTTCTATTTGGTCTATCACTTCAAAATTAAGGAGTGTGTTAGATGTACACGACTGTTTAAGTTAGTGCGATTATTATGTGTGAAACAGATACATTAATTGTAGCACGAGTGTTAAAGTTAGTTATTTTTAAAAGCGATAGTTTATTACGGGTTTGTTTATGTAACTGTGCACAAATTTTACGTTGTGTAGTTCAACTATTGTGAATTTGCGCATGTCGTATTATTGTGTCATGTTACTAGAACCTTTTAAGTTTTTCTAGCTATTTTGATTGAGTATTTTCCCATCAGCATATTTTGTAGTGTGTAGAGTATTCAAGGCCTCACTCGGGTTACAAACACGTGGACAAAATATAGTACAAGTTATTTGTATAGTTATATAGAGGTAAAATTAGTCATATATATACACTGTGTTATTGTGACGACTTTTAAAATAAAGTTATCACAGGTTGTATTGTAATAGCAGAGTAAAATGGAAATAATTTGTCCTGTCATTTCAGTTCTAAAATAACTGAATCAACCAGTATGGACTTGAGGAAAAGAGACAATTGTATAAAGCTCTAGATACAATT
Organism: Tachypleus tridentatus; assembly: GCF_004210375.1. Lineage (NCBI taxonomy): Eukaryota > Metazoa > Arthropoda > Merostomata > Xiphosura > Limulidae > Tachypleus > Tachypleus tridentatus. The sequence goes on from NC_134831.1 coordinate 78,542,480, forward strand.
GTAGTAACCAACAGTGTAGCATAAGTAAAATTATTACGGATTGTATTGCAATGACAGAGCAGAAAAGTATAATTCGCCTTGTCAAATTGTGTTCTAAAATAACTGAACCAGCCTGTTTGGATTTTAATGAAAAAAAAAAAAAAACAATTATTCAAAGCTCCAGATATAATTCTGGTGACGAACTTTGTAACGCACATTTGTATATAAGTTTCACTTGTTTTGATATATATTATTTTAAAACAAGTGAGTTGTGTGCTCTTTGTTTATTGTTGATTTATCGTCAACAAATCACAGACACCTACTTTAAAGAATCTGGCTCACTCATAAAACCTGACAGATGGTCATGTACAGATAAGACATTATGTAGCGTTCCGCGAAAATTATAAAAAAAAAAGCATAAATATTTCTATTTTATCTTTATGGCAAAGTTATTAAGGTTGTATGCATGCAGCGCCCCTGATTTAGTACTACTGACCAGAGGAAAGGTGGTAAAAAATTAGGGAAGGTTATGCGCAAACAGAGCTTTGTGAAACTGAATGCGAAATTTTGGTTAAAGAGACTATGTCACAGAAAAACAAGTTTTAAATAGTAACTTAAATTTGAAAGCTAGACAACGTGTGCGTTTAACTGATGGAGATCGTTGTTTGTTGAATTTCGTGCACAGACACTCGAAGGTTATTTGTATCAGTCGTTCCTTATTTAGAAGTGATGGATTAGAGAGAAGACACCTATTATACAATATCCACGCCAATCTTGGGGCTACTATTCACCGGATTATAATTTTCCCCCTTGGTTGAGACGGTCGTCAAGTTCAGTAATGGATTTAAATATGCGACTCGCAAATTGCATGCTGGGTGCCATAGTAACCAGGTCATGTCAGGCTTTCGCGATTAGTTTGAAGTTACTGTAAAATACTTTTGGTGACGTCATTTAAACACATGTATTCGTATATGGTTACAAATATTTCATGATTTTAATATGCTTCTTAAGAAGTGGCTCAGTATGACGCAGTATGTGTTCTGTTGATACTCTCGTGTTGAGCGATATAGATATACGGATTATTTTTTCCAAAGGAAAAATCAGTTTAAAGAATAATTGATGTTCAAACAGTAAACCTCCAGGTTCATATGATTTTAACAACGATAACAAGTTTCAAGTTTGTAGTTTTATGTAACTTAAATAATTAAACTGAATACACATATATTGTTTTGAAAACCTTATTACTTAATTTTGTTCCCCGCTGGTAAAGCGGTAAGTCTACGGATTCACAACATTAAAATAAGGGGTTCGATTCCTCTCGGTGAATTAGTAGATAACCCGATGTCGCTTTGTTATAAGATGTTATTATTTTGAATTAAGCACACAGCTACACAAGGGGCTATCTGTGCTCTGCACACCACGGGTATCAAAACCAGGTTTTTAGCGTTGTGAGTCCGCTGAGCCACTGAGGGGCACTGCTATAAGGAAACATACACACATAATTTATTTTTCTAAAAATATTATTAAATGTGAAGGAAATATCACATAACAATTTTAAAAAGTTTTATGTAAACTTACTAAAGTTTAACTATAAATGTTTCTATAAATAAAAAGTTGAGTTATTCCTTGGAATATCCAAATATCGTAATATCTCTGAATTTTCTAAACTTAATGAACGCAATTTTACGTAGGTTTGTTTATTTGTAGTTAAGCTTAAAACTACACAAAGAGCTGTCTGTGGTCTGCCCATCACTGGTATGATAACCTGTTTTTCAGCATCGAAAATCCATAGATATACCGCTGCGATACTGGGGAGGGGTGATTAATTAGATAAAAACATTTTACCCAGGAATTTTTTCCATCCATATATTTATATTTACACATAAATATAAAAATCTGTCCTTTTTCCAAACTGGTCTGTTTATGAATGGTGTTGGAATTGTTGCAATAACTTTACACCATTCCGAAATAAACAAGAGATATTTATCATTTTCAGATTATTGTTCGTAAAGTTCTTAGATGGTATTTTGGAAAACGTAATTTAATTTAAAATACTTAAAGCATGTTTTAAATACCATTGGCGTACTTAAGTTCCCGTCTATTCTCACACACACAGTCATTACTAGGCGTATTTAGTTAATTTAAGTCGTAGACAAAAACTGTTAACGCACAACATCAGGCGTTTGTTACCCTTCTTGGCATCCGCTAATTCGAAAGAAAAAAAAACAATTTCTTTAAAATTCCTCGAAAATTGCTTATCCTCAGGACAGAAATGGTGGACGTAATTAAAACACAACGATTTCAAACCAGTTTTGTAAAACCTATGTGACCGCAGGTTGAAACCTATAGTATGTTAAAACCGTACAACGTCTTCTATATTAGACCCTCCATGACAGAAATAGGAAAACATACTTTTTAAATCATGCCTTACTTCTTACTGTATAGCTATTTAACAATGAACTGCTTACAAAACTAATTAACTTATATTTATTTCTTCATAAAAATAATTAATGACCGAGCAACTTTGTTTTTTGTGTAAAGCCATACAATGGGCTACCTACATTTTATAATAACAGAAATTCGAACCCCAGGTTTTGATATTGTATCTAGTGAAGCTGTTGCTGACCGACTAATGGACTCAGTTACAGCGAAGAAACATTTCTGTGAGACTTCAACATTGTTGTATCAGAATGAAATTTTGTTTACGATGTGTGAAAGTTGGAATCTAAAAACACTTGAAAACATATTATCACGGCTTGCAAGCCTTTGTCAAGTAATAAAATATACGCATACTTGTTTAAACCAGAGGAACGAACCACTTGAAAACATATTATCACGGCTGTCAAGCCTTTGTCAAGTAATAAAATAAATTTTAATTTGTTAACTGTCCTTTTCACATTACGACTTGTTGCCGTTCATACTCACGGTTCCTTCTACACTTCTTCAGTTTTCTGATTCTTTCATACTTCTATCATGTAGATTAAAATGTAGGTTTTTTTTTTGTCATTCTCTAGTTCTCTACTAATTTGTCAATAATTTATTTTCACGTGGATAAATGGAAATCTTATAATTCTTCAATTTTTATATAATAAATATACTATTCGTTTTTGCACAAATTATCTTATATCCTTTTCAGTACAATGTTGTGAATAAATCTTTAGTGGTGTTCCAAAATCTATCATTATTTAAATAGCGCCATTGTGTCATATGAGATAACTAAAAAAATTCAATGAAATTGAACACAGTTCGTTGCGTATAAAGAAGATGTATAGTGTTTATATAGATGAGATAAAACATTGCTTTATTTCTATAACAAAACGCGTACAGTCACAAAAAGATTATCCTGGTATGTTTTAAATATCGTCATACTAGGATAATAATGACTGCGCTGAGTAGTCACCTTAAAATAGCTTTGCTCATAAAATGTCCAAACTGCTTCTTTAAAGGAATTTTGCTACAGTCATTAGTGTTTGTTTGTTTTTGAATTTCGCGCAAAGGGTTATCTGCGCTCGCCGTCCTTAATTTTGCAGTGTAAGACTAGAGGAAAAGCAGCTAGTCATCATCACCCACCGCCAACTTTGGGCTACTCTTTTACTAATGAATAGTGGGATTGATCGTTACATTATAACGACCCCACGGCTGAAAGAACGATTACGTCGAACGCCTTAATCCACCAGGCCATGCCGGGCATAAGGCATTAATAGAAATTCCTTTGATAGAGAATAACAAACACCATAGCAGAACAATAAAGAAACACCATAGCGGAGCAATAAAGAAACACCATACCTGAGCAATAAAGAAACCCCTCAGGAGAGCAATAAAGAAACACCATAATAGATCAATAAACGAACACCATAGTAGAGTAATAAAAAATCCATAGTAGATCAATAAGGAATCATCATAGTAGAGAAATAAAGAAACACCATAGCAGAACAACAAAGAAACACCATAGCGGAGTAATAAACAAACACTATATAGAGCAATAAAGGAATCCTCATAGTAGAGAAATAAAGAAACACCATAGTAGATCAATAAAGAATCACCATAGTAGATCAATAAACGAACACCATATAGAGCAATAAAAATACCATAGTAGAGCAATAAAGAATCACCATAGTAGATCAATAAACGAACACCATAGTAGAGTAATAAAAATACCATAGTAGAGCAATAAAGGAACACCATAGTAGAGCAATAAAGGAACACCATAGTAGAGCAATAAAGAAACACTATAGTTGAGCAATAAACAAACACCATAGTAGATCAATAAAGAAACATCATAGTAGAGCATTTATACTTAATTGCACAATAAATCTTTATTATTCATGACATGCACTGAAAATATAAAACATATCATTTATTAAGTTCTGTGTTTCTATACGTAAATAGAATTTGAATTGTATTATAACTTACCATTGAGGGCCCGTCACAACAAACGTGCTCGCCTTTTTAGCAATAGGGACATAATAAAGTGAAGGTCAATCCCACTATTCGTTGGTAAAAGAGTAGCCCAAGAAGTGATGGTGGGTGGGGATAAGAATCTGCCTTCGCTTTAACTTTTACTGTTAAATTACTGATGATTAGCTCTGATAGCCCTCGCGTAGCTTTGTTCAACATTCATAACAAAGAAATAGACATACCGTTTATAATTACTAGATAATGTCATGATAATAAACATAACTCATAAACTGAATTAATATTAAGGATTCAATAAAATATACTCACACAATACAATATTTGTTCATTAATATATTAATATTCAAACGAAATGCGACCTACTGTGAAGCTAGTTTCTTATTCACTTTCACCTTCTTTGGCCATTTTTTAAAGTTTTTTTTTTAAGAAATGAAAGAGTAGTCATGTCTCGATCTGAACAGTGTGGCTAGTTTTGTGACAGGAATATAATACTGCCTTATTTGATGGCTTGAACTTCTCTCTCCTAGTCTTTGTACTTGTACTTATCTTTCGATGTTTTGGGGAAATTTATATAAGATAAAGTGTGCACGACTAAGTTTAAATTATTGTTTTTATATCAAGAAAACTGTCACGCTTACATGATAGAAATATACACAACATATACGAATACAGAATAATTTCATTAAGAAATGAAACAAATTTTATTTCACCAGTCACGTGCCCATTGACATCAGAGATGAAGTGATTAATGCTTTGCTTTTATAATTCCTTACAGAATGTCTAGTTATAGTGTTAGCTAATCTCTCTGTTGTTGTTTACAGCGTTAGCTAATCTTTCTGTTGTTGTTTACAGCGTTAGCTAATCTCTCTATTGTTGTTTACAGCCTTAGCTAATCTCTCTGTTGTTGTTTACAGCGTTAGCTAATCTTTCTGTTATTGTTTACAGCGCTAGCTAATCTTTCTGTTATTGTTTACAGCGTTAGCTAATCTTACTGTTGTTGTTAACAGCGTTAGCTAATCTTACTGTTGTTGTTTACAGCCTCAGCTAATCTTTCTGTTGTTGTTTACAGCCTCAGCTAATCTTTCTGTTGTTGTTTACAGCGTTAGCTAATCTTTCTGTTGTTGTTTACAGCCTTAGCTAATCTTTCTGTTGTTGTTTACAGCGTTAGCTAATCTTCCTGTTGTTGTTTACAGCTGATAAAACAAACATTAAATTTCGTGACCAATCCCAAAGAACTTTCACGGAGTTTTCGTAGAACTTTTCAATACATAATTACGCTATATTGTAAGTTATCCACTTCTGGTAGACAGATAGCCCTTTGTGTACGTATATTTGGGCTTAATAATAAACAAAAGTAAATAAATGAATAGAATAATCTTTTCTTCAATTATTTTGTCAGTTGCTGTAAATTTCTTAAAATGCTCGTTGTGTATACCTTTCTGACTTGTCCCACATATAATACTTGATTCTTGGCTTATTATTTTTAAGTAATTCGAAAAATAAATATTATTTTTTCTAAAGTAAATACACTTTTAATATTATTCTGATTTATAAGTCTGTACTACAGAACAGTCAACGTAGTAATGATATTATTATGTTATTTATTTCAGTTGGTTTACAACCAGCGAGTGGTCTAATACATCAAATTGCACAAACAAAGTAAATCAATCGGTAACACGTGTTAATGAAGGTCATAGGCATCTTACATAACCTAGTTTAATTAACAATTATTCACTTTCAGTACATATTAAATGGATAACTTTCTATATTAATGGAGTTAAAAAATTCCGATTTGTTAATTACTTTTCCTCATAAAAAAAAGATGGCGCTGACGTTCAATCTTTTCTTTCATTCATTACACCCGTTGCAACAGACTAGTTTCGTGGAATTCACGGCTTTCATAGGCCATTAATGGCAAGTAAAGGGCCATAAATATGAATCAGAAAAACTACTTAAATAATGTTTTGTAGGTAAGAAATTAATTTTATGTATTTAATTTTGCATATGAGTTATATTTCCCATATTATTAACACTATTCTGTAAGTGAACAAAACCGTTCTGTCGTTTAATATCCTAAAACAAGTGCACTTCACTTATGATTCTCTGTCCTTATTTTTGTAGTCGTCAGCTTTTTATAGTGTGGAATATTACTACATAGTTATTTCTGAGACACTAAAACCGATTTAAATCCAGTATATTCATTCAGTATTCTATAGCATGTTGGAGTACAAACTTCACGAATAAATATTTTTAAATCTCTATTTAATCTATTCTGAATAATTACAATTACAATTAATTTCTTATCTCTGATAACAGTTGAATTAAATTCGTAACTAGACGTCTGTTTTAGTATTCTCGATAACTAAACAGGTATATCATATCGTAACATACCTTCTAGATCCCATGTTTTGTGGCTATTGGACAGTTTTCAACAACTATATTGTATATCTGGGTTTGTAGATAAGCACTAGCAGCCACCTATTACATTTCTGAAAATGTTATTAACGTGTTACACAGGAAAACGATCCTATAATAATATTACTCGTTTGGAGTCGCTGCTTTTCTCACAACTTATTGTATTGAAATACTCCATTCCATTTTGTGCTATACAATTTTTTTCATGAGAACAACGACCAAATATTTAATATCTATATAAGTATAACAAATAAAATATTTACAAAAACTATTGAAAAAAGAAACAAAATCACCGTAATTACGTTATTCTGATCCAAAAATAGGGCTAAACAAATGTTGATTTTAAGTAACTCAGTTTTTGTAGTTTTAAATTTCTTGTTTCAATACTGTCTCTGCAGCCCGGCATGGCCAGGTAGTTAAGATACTCAACTAGTAATCCAAGGATAACGGGTTCTAATCCCCATCACACCAAACATGTTCGCCCTTTCAACCATGGGGGCGTTATAATGTGACAATCAATCCCACTATTCGTTAGTAAAAGAGTAGTCCAAGAGTGGGTGGTGGGTGATGATGATTAGCTGCCTCCCTCTAGTCTTACACTGCTAAACTAGGGACGGCTAGCGCAGATAGCTCTCGTGTAGCTTTACGCGAAATTCAAACCGATACTTTCTGTTGCATTAAAACTTTCTATATTATTATCTCTTGCTAGATTATATATACATCTACTTACCTTTATAAAATTTAAAGAGTTTTTGTTATACCTGTTTCTTTTATTTTAATTAGACATATTTTTGTGCGGCATCATAGAGCGTGCGTATACCCCATTCGATTTTATTACTCATCAGAATGTCTCTGAAAACTAATTATATGTCTAAAGTAGAGCATCATCCATTTTATATATCTGTATATACTAGTATCCTTTTCGATGCAAGAAAGAAATCATTGAGACCCTAGACGGAAGAGTTCTGTGAAAGAATTAGAGCGAAAATGTTCGTCATTTCCTTTTGTGCACTTGTTTGGAAAAATCGTTTATTTATTTGAATGAAAATTTATTGCGATAGTGAAAAATAACACATATGTGGCGATTTAGGTGGTTTTATAAGTACAGTAAGCTTTAGTTTTTGCTTATTCATTGCTGTGAAATAGCCATTGTTAATAGTCAGAAATTTTAAAGGTGTTTTTAAAAGAGTAATTTTTATGGCTACCATTTTGTTTTATCACGATCTTTACTACTAAGTGTTATCCTAATTAATAGTTTTATCACTATCCCTAGTATTAAATGCAACCCTACTGAATAATATTAAAATCTTATCTCTTCTTATTAATTGTTTTTTCTGTGTTGAATTTACTAAAAGTATTTGTCTGTCCATTTATCCATTCATCTATTTTTCTATATATTACTCTACTAACGACGGTAACGGAATAACACGTCATAAGTTGGTAAATCACTTATTTTCACCAAACTGAATTTGTACTGGTATATAGTGCTTGTAATAAACCACAACTGCTACAGATAGCCGGTTGAAACCAAGCTATATGTGCTTATAAGAGGCAACAACTGCTGCAAACAGCCATTTAAATCCGAGACCCTCTCCCAGTATGTGACGTTATAATGGTCATCTACTCACATGTAAAGAGTAGTTCCGTTGTCAGATTGAGTGGTGTTCATTACCTACCTTTCCCATAATTTCATTTCAAAATTTGAGACTTAATGCGCAAATGGTTCTCGAGTAGCTTTGCGCAAAATTTAACAAATAAACAGTCGTTTTTATGCTGATAAGGTATTTCTTATGTCTTAGTTGATGTGTCTGTTTTCAAAATACTATGGTATCCATGGAGGGTACGTAATGAGTAATTCAATATTCAAGATAGACACATAGAATATTTAATATTAAATTAGACGTTTTGATACTTTCCATTAGGCGTTCCAGTAGTACAGCGGTATGTTTGCAGCTTACAACGTTTGTTACCAGGTTTCAATACCTGTGGTGAGCACAGTACAGATAGTCCTTTATGCGGCTTTATTCTTAATTACAAACAAACTTTCCATTATCACCACTCTTAATTTGTGTGTGTTCCCCAATGGCACAGCAGTATGTTTTCGGACGCACAACGCTAGGAACCAGGTTTCGATAACCATGGTGAGCAGAACACAAATAGCACCTCATGTAGGTACACATTAGTGGGCTCGACAAATTCAACCACACCTATTGCTAACAGGTACCTAAACTCAAGCATACAGCCATGCAATCTCCATAGACAAACGTTGGCAGTAGAATGGGTCGAACTGAAGAGCTCGGTGACTTTCAACATGGCACAGTCATAGGATGTCACCTTTCCAACAAGTGTCCATTCGTCAAATTTCCGCTCTGCTACAGCTTTCCCGGTCAACTGTAAGTGCTATTATTGTGAAGTGGAGACTTCTAGGAGCAACAACAGCTCACCCACGAAGCAATAGCTACACAAGCTCACAGAACGGAACCACCGAGGGCTGAAGCGCTTAACGCGTAAAAATCGTCTGTCCACAGTTACAACACTCACTACCGAGTTCCAAACTGCCTCTGGAAGCAACGTCAGCACAAGAACTGTTTGTCGGAAGCTTCATGAAATGGGTTTCCATGGCCGAACAGCCGCACACAAGCCTAAGATCACCAAACGCAATGGCAAACGCCGGCTGGACTGGTGTAAAGCACACCACCAATGGACTCTGGAGCAGTGTAAACACGTTCTCTGAAGTGATGCATCTCGCTTCACTTTCTTAGAGTCTGATGGATAAATCTGGATTTGGCGGATGCCAGGAGAACGCTACCTGCCTGAATGCATAGTGCTAGCTTTAAAGAGTTGTGGAGGAGGAATAATAATATGGGGCTATTATTATGGTTTGGGCTAGGCTCTTTAGTTTCAGTGAAGGGAAATCTTAATGTTACAGCATACAGTGACATTCTAGAAAACTTTCCCTCTTTGTGGCAACAGTTTGGGAAAGGCCCTTTTTTTGTTTCAGCATGGCAATGCCCGTGTACACAAAGCGAGATTCATAAAGTCATGGTTTGCTAAGGTTGGTGTGGAAGAATTTGACTGGCTTGTACAGAGCCCTTACCTCAACCCCATCGATCACCTTTGGGATGAATAGGAACGCCGACTGCGAAGAAGAGTGGAGGCTGTTATAGCAGCAAAAAGGTGACCCACTCCATATTAATACCCATGGTTTTGGAATGAGATGTTCAACAAGCACATATGGGTGTGATGGTCAGGTGTTCTCATACTTCTGGCCATGTAGTGTATCTTTATGCTTGGCTTCAACATAAACAAATGTTGTTATTTTTATGTTAAACATATGGTATACATATGGCATCTATTTGAGATAACCATTACTGCACGTTTAAAATCAGTTTTAACAATGGATTGGTATTTCATACAATTATATTACACGATACATTGCTTTCGTAGTTTTGTTTTCTCAGAAAACAAAGAACTTGCTGTATATTTTAGTATATTCAATGAGAACAATCATCAATGAGACGGAAACTTAACCCTATGTTTCGTAAAAAAATACTGAAATTCTGCTTGTAATTGAAATACAAAACTACGAAAAACTTCAGACTATAAGGAAAAACTATCAAGTGACTAGCCAGATATGCTGACGAGCATAATAGCCCTTTATCATGTTTTAATGAGTATTCAGTCATTGTTATGTTAAAAGTTTGGGCATGTCTGATTATTGTACATAACAATTAGATGTGTTGTTTAATTTTCTCGTTATCTAAGTAAGGCTCCTAACGATCAGAAAAGCATCTTACTGATCCACATCACTGTATTATTGGTGTTTGGCTAAGATAATATATTCTGGATGTGGGTATATATTAAAAGTAAATATATTATTGCTGGATTTTTGAGAAAGAAATTAATGTAAATATTTTGATATATTCCACGTTTTCTTCAGATAAAAGTCTACTAAGGAGAACTTAGATATCAGATTGCTTGTTATTGGCTATTGTTTTGAATTAAGCACAAAGCTACACAATGGACTATTTGTGGTCTGCCCACCAAGGGTATCGAAACTCGGTTTTTAGCGTTGGAAGTCCGCAGACATACCGCTGAGCCACTATTATCTCTAACAGTTACCCACCATTATGTCCTAACTGGTAGCTACACTTATAACACTGATAATAGTTTTAGAGCAAATTATATTTCATTTCTTTAAGTCGCACCTTCAGTCTTTTGTTGTTGTTGCATCTTTTTTTTCACATCTAAGGTGTTTTTTTATTAGATATCATAGCATTTTGTCAATACACATCAACAAACCACAGTAAGAAATAAAGTGACACTTTAGGCTCCCAACTCTATTATTTAGAATAGACCTATACTTTATGTAACCACCCAGATTCTTTAAAATACATGGCTGTAGTTTTTCCTTTATAAGACAGCTGTTTTAAATCCGAACGATAAGAAACTAAAAACAGTCCACTTTTAATCTTAAATAAAACTGTGGTAATGATTTCAGGCCGATAGCTCACGTTAGTTTTTGTGTGTTCGTATGCATAAAAATGGGTCAAAGTTGAGCGAATTTAGACGAATAACTTTGCACAAGTGGCTTATATTGAAACCACATTTGACACCTAATTGTAGATTATGAACATCTATCACTGTACTAAATTTAAAACGAATGTGAATTTTAAGTAACTCAATTTTTGTAGTTTTGAATTTCATGTTTAAATACTGTATGTGCGGCTCGGCGTTCGAGTCGTAATCTGAGGGTAGCGGGTTCGAATCCCCGTCACACAAAACATTCTAGCCATTTCAGCCGTGGGTGCGATATAATGTGACGGTCAATCCCATTATTCGTTAGTAAAAGAATAGCTCAAGAGTTGGCGGTGGGTGGTGATGACTAGCTGCCTTCCCTCTAGTCTTACACTGCTAAATTAGGGACGGCTAACACAGAGAGCCCTCGAGTAGCTTTGTGCAAAATTCAAAAAACAAACAAACTAATACAGTTTCACACATTGTGTCATCTTTGTGCAAAAAGTTCGAAAATGAAAAACTGCTGATGCATTAAAGGGAGGCCTAATATTTATGCAGTTTGCTTTCAAACTCACTCAAATTTACTGCTTCCACAACGTCCGAAAATACCACATTCCATATGCCAACCATCCTATTTAAAAAGTAAAATTGTCTTAGCTGAAGACAGCTTCTACCTTGTGTAAATCTATATTTGTGTCACAGTTCTATAATTCTTATTGTTAAGTATGAAGAATGTTGGTGCATCAGTTATCATTTCCTTTTAAAATATTAAACTTTAACTCATTTAACTCTTATAAACAATTTTAAGTATCTTAATCTCTCCTCATAAGACAACCCATTCATCCAAATCACCATTCTTGTAACTCTTCTCTAAACCCTTTCTAACAATTCAATGTCTTTCCTCTGGTAAGGAGCCCAAGATTGAACACAATATTCAAAATGTGGCCAACCAATGACCTGTGTAGTGAAACTATAACCTCTTTAGACTTGTATTCGGTATTTCTGTAAATACAACATAAACTCTTATACATCCTACCACTATGAACAGTTTGGATAGCTTAAGAGACTGATCAGCCATTGCACCAAGATCCTTTTCTTTCATGACACTGTTAAGATCATTTCAATCCAAATTATACTTATAATTCAAATTATGATAATCTACAAACAATATCTTGTATTTATCATAATTAAAACCAATCTCTCATTTATTTTCCAAACTCACTAAATGATCTAAATCTTTTTGTAAACCAGCAATATCCTCTTCACAGCTAGCAACACCTTAGATATTGGTATAATCAACCAGATGTTGGTATCATCAACCAGATATTGGTATAATCAACCAGATGTTGGTATCATCAACCAGATATTGCTATAATCAACCAGATGTTGGTATCATCAACCAGATATTGCTATAATCAACCAGATGTTGGTATCATCAACCAGATATTGGTATCATCAACCAGATGTTGGTATCATCAACAAATGTAAGTAATTTATTAACCATTCCTTTATCTAAGTCATTAATTTAAATCAGAAACGGTCCAAACACTGAGCCCTGAGGTAAACCACTTGCAACATGTGATCTTTAATGCATATATTGACCATCTTGTGTTCATTTCATGAACTCTAGAGTTTGCATTAGTTTCTACAATTCATGGATCTTTATATAAATATCATTTTGCTCGAAAACCACTTCCATGTGAAATTATTCTCATCAATCTATTTACTTTAAATTAAAATCCTTGAATGTAAAATAGAATGTTCACATTAAAAAAAATGTAACAAATCTACTAATGACTTTACTTGAAATTTCTTTAGGCAAGATTATGATAAGTAAATCAATCTGTGAGACCTTGGTCGTAGTCAAATACATTAACCACAAAGGTTTGACCTCCTGAGTCCAAAACTGCAAAGAGATATCGAAGTTTGAGCTAAAAGTTTCTACTTGAAAACAAAAACTTGGAGCTATTCTCTGAGCCACATGCCGCAGCAAAAAACTATTATGTATTGTTTAATGACATTGAAAGTTAATTGTATCTTACATGTATCACTAGATAGCAGCACTTATTTTATTCTCTTGGTTTGTTTATAATTTCGCGCAAGCTCAACAAGGGCTATTTGCGCTAGCCGTCCATAATTTAGCTGTGTAAGACTAGAGGGAAGGCAGCTAGTCATCACCACCCACCGCCAACTCTTGGGCTACATTTTTGCCAACGAATAGTGGGATTGACCGTCACATTATAACGCCCTCTTAGCTGAAAGGGCGAGCATGTTTGGTGTGATCGGGATTCGAATCCGCGAACCTTGGATTACGAGTCGAACGCCTTAACACGCTTGGCTATGCCGGGCCCTGAGAGACAGACAGTAGCACATGCATACACAAACGGATTATTGTTATCATAAGACTACAAGCTGACAGTACCTGTTAAGGAAATTGAAAATTGAAAAAGGACGATGGTAGATAATTTTACCCTTTCTTCTTTTGTAAAATCCTTAATATCCTCATTAGATGCTAATGCCCTCCTGTGGCTCAGCGGTTAATAAAAAGGTTAATAAACACAGTGCTAAAATTCGCGTTTCAATACCCGAAGTTGGCACAGCACTAATATCTTATTGTATAGCATTGTGCGCAGTAGTAAACAAATAAATTAACGGATGTTTACTGTATACCCTGCTTTGTAGATTCTATATACGATATTTCAATGTAATACTTACCCAAATATAGCTTTTACATTACGGATGCTTATGTAATCCGTAATCCACTGTGCAATAGTGCACTTTATGTAACCACAGTTACATATTAATGTTCATGATTAAATAAACATTATTTAGTGTTCATTCACGGCTAAATGAGTGAAATTAGGCGCCAGAAAGCAAAACCCAAAGTAAATTTTGAGAACCTTTAATTGGGAATAAATATTTTTGTCCTTTAAATTATTCTCTTGAATGAGTAAAAAAATATTTTTCTTTCAAAAGCTTTGTGTTTGTTTTCCAATAATAAGGATACGCCCTTCATAGGCTCTACTAATAAGGACACGTTCTTCATAGGTTCTACTAATAAGAACACGTCCTTCATAGGTTCTACGAAACTAAGTAAAACAACAACAGTGTCACATTAGATAAACTATTTAAATGTGCTTGTCTAGTGTACATTAAAAGAATAAATGCAAGGTGTCCTTCACCAACACACAACAAAAGAGAACTTTTATTATTGACTTAGAAACAGTACTCGAGAAGACTTTATTACATCCAACATAACGAGCAACTTCAAAAAAATGATAAACTTTAAGTACTATATCTTTTCTCAAATTTAAATGGAAGAAACTTCGAGAACATACTGTGCTTTTTTGTTTTTTTCTTTAACTTTAATCCTCTTAAATACATGTTACAAACAGAGTATTATAATTATGAAGTTAAAAACATGTAACGTGTGCTTTTTCCATAATCGGTAAACTGTGAAAATACATAGAAACACGCTTTACCAATTTGGGTATAAAAAATTTGAAGATATATCTGATTTTGACCTGATGGATCTGAGAACAGTATAAGAGTTCATTCCTGAAATATTAAACATATATTTTATAGTGAAGTAATTACGTAATCTGATAAAATTGGCGTTACACCAGAACGACACATTACGCTTTCTGTTGGAAGAAAAAATAGCTTTTATGAGTTTTATGCAATAAATTATTATTATATCCGTTCTGCCAGTGAAGCCATCTTTCGTTTTATTTGTTTTCAAAAATGTGTTGTATGAACTGTAGAGATACTGGATACATTTTGCATGAGAGTATAAAGAAGTTTAGCTCATTGCAAACCAGCTCGGAGAGATAGTTTGATTTGGTGGAATATTAAACGCCTCTTGCTGAAAGGAGACAATAAAGCTAATATCTCTAGGGGATAATTCACGCTTTTCATTAAGTAAACAAGCAACCTCGACTCTGGTCCTGGGATTCTACGTGGTCTTCCCGGTAAGTTTCTTGCTAGGAAAACAGTTATGTTCGAGAGAAATACAGACGTGTTTTCTTATTCTTAATATAATTTTCAAGTTTTCTGTTCTGTCGAGGTTGTGCAACCAGATAAAAGCTGGTAAAGAGGTCTCTGAAACGTTGTATGAAGACGACTTTCGCAACATTACTGGTTGCAAACTATGGTACTTTTTAACCTTCGTTCATCGTGTTTCAAAGATTGAATGATCTAACAGGCACCACGTGGTATATTCAGCGGGTGAGTGTACACTCGTAACATTAACTTTTTATAGTTATAAGTTTTGAAGAGATTTCCCTATGCTTACAAGTCATCAAATCAGAATTGTTCTGATGTGTAAGGTCGATAAAAAAGAATTAAAATAAGTGGCAGTGAAGACAAAATTAATAAAATATCTGAACATTTATTGATTTTAATATATTTTATTTTTTTTTTTAACAGAAAGGTGCAGGTTTGATTTCCGAGTTTGAAACCCTCTTTAAGCTGTGGTTGCGTTATGAGAGTGAAAGTTAATCTTTTAGCATAGTAGTGTTGCTGACTAGCTGCCTTTTCCCTGGTCAGTAATTCAAACTTTGGAGCAGATAGATAGCGTCAACGGCTTTGTAGTTTATGTGTTTTTGTTTTGTTTGGAATTAAACATAAAGCTACAGAATGGTCCATCTCTGCTATGCCCACCACGGGTATCAAAACCCTGTTTCTAATGGTGTGAAGCCGCAAATATGCCGCTGTGCCACTAGGGGGCGTCGTACAAATGAAATATAAATAATTGTTAGGAACATTGTAATTTTATACTTTTGTTGCTAAAACATTAAACATATAAATAACTTAAAACTAAATGAAGCAATAGACTATAGGTGAAAATAAATGTTCGTCAAAATGTAATTGAAGGTCGAAAAGCCCCCCCAGTGGCTCAGCTGAATGTCTGCGGACTTACAACGCTAAAAACCGGATTTTGATACCCGTGGTGGGCAGAGCACAGGTAGCTCATTGTGTAGCTTTGTGCGTAATTCAAAACAGAACAAAGGAAACGTTGAAAGTGTTACTGCTGGGCACGTGGTTGGGTGTTCTTTAACGCAAAGATATCTGCATCCATCGAATATTATTATTCTTTGAACAATACCCACTTTATATAACTACATAAACAATGTTATGACAGGCACCTCTGATATTCTATTATAAATATCGCGCGGTGTATACTGCCATTGAAGTTAAACACGAATTTAGGGTTTAATTAAACTGTTTTCTCAGTAACTAATTTAATATTTTAGACGCTTGTATATAAATTAACGTCCATACTTGTATAGACATTACATATAAAGGTCAGCATTGTATGACTGTTAAAGGAGTAGCCAATGTTATTGAAGACAATTCTACGTATGGATATTCAATGTAATCCTTTCCTATTCTTAGATTTTGTCTTGATACCAGTATGTAAAATAATCTTTAAGAGGCTTAACTGGGACTAAATATTTCTTCCTCGTGTTATTCTCTTATGTGAGTAAAATATTTTGATGATTATCTAGTTAGATCCATAAATACATATATTACTGTTTCTCAGTTGCTTACTTTGACAAATTTTTCAAGTGAACAAAAGAATTTTGTGTAAGGTGATTAGTAAGTAAGAAAATTGTTACTTGTTGGAAGCGTAGATGTTATTTTATTAATTAATTAATTGGTTATAAAGCTAGGATAGATTAAAGTGATTAAAAAGAAAGAAAGAAAATTTGATTGTTATTTCTATATGGAAATTAGTAAGACTTACATTAAGTCAGATAAAGGTTAACCTGTATATAATTAGGGAAGAAAGAGGGAAAAAATCAACATGTTATCAAAGATTTTCCCCCTAATTCCACTGTACACATTTCAGGTTTAACCTCCGGCTTGGTTTATATGAAAACTATATAATATATGTATTGCTCATATGTTGAAGCTAGAATTATCTACACAATTTACCGTATTTGTTACTAAATGTGCATTACAGGTACTCTTAAAAAACAGTGAATAATGGATGTTAAGTGATTGTGAGTTAGATGTTATAAAAAGTATATCTCATACCTCAAACAGAAGATAAATATAACTTCATACAACGATGCGTGCTATGAAAAATTCCTGTCTTAATCGATTAAGTTAAAAGTTGTTTCTTGTTTTAGCGTTACGATTTTAATGCCAGAGTTCCTGGGGTTCAGTCGATATTGTAACCACATAGAAGGACCAACCGCCCTCAGACTGGGAGTAGAGCGCCTTGACCACCAGGCCATACAGGCTGTAGGTTAAAAATGACTTTAGTAAAACATTCTTGTATCATATTGAGTGGATGCTAGGATTTATCTTTTACTTTAGCGTATAGCTATAGGTATGTTCATCCGAAACAAAGACATGTAAAACCTTCCAACCAAGTATTCGTGATAAAGCATGATACATGCAGGCATAGGAAGAAAAACATTGTGGTGAAGTTGTGTATGCATATCTAAGACAAAAAAAAAAGTTTCTCTCTAATTCTGTCTATTAGAGTGTATGGTTCTACGTGTGGTGGTCCTACAAAATGTGTGTATACACGTGTATACCAACGTAGACGTTGTGGCATTTCTAACATTCCATATTTATCATTATTTAAAAACTATATATAAATATATACAAGGAATTTTGTCTTAACTGTTAGAGACAAAACACAGGATAAGTTTACTTTTCTTCTTTGGCGTATTAAAAATATAAATAGAAACATATTTGAATTTATGTGCTTGCTTGCTTCAATTTATAAATTACTTTATTTATTTTAAAGGAGGATCCAGGGGGATTGAACGCTTTGTAAATCCGTAGGCTCACTGTTGTATTAGTGGAGAGGGGGCATCGAGCTATCTGCTGAGCCCACCGAGGGGAATCGCGCTCCTGATTTTAGCATTGTAAAAGTAAAGCGAATCAAAATCCCTATTACGCAGATGAGCAGTAACGTATGTTTGTTGAATTTCGTGCAAAGCAACTATAGCGCCACCTGTACTAAAAGTACCTGACTTTGAATTGATGGATTAGAGGAAATCCGACTAGTCGACACTATCCACCACCAACTCTTGCAAACACCAAATAGTGTAACATGATTGTCACTCTTATAACGCACCTCTTTATAATTTATTTAACCTTAAATTATGTACTTGTTTTGAAGTCACTGACTACCCAGAAAGTAAATTTATTGTATTTCATGTAGTAATTATGTTAGTTATATGACAAGAATAAATCAAATAGATTGGATGTAGTCACCCATTTTCTATGTAAGATACACAGCAATAATCAACGTTTACTCTTTGATTTTTTGTATGACTCATAAGCTAATAAGAGACCCACCTGTAATTTGGTACATACACGTATTCAAAAAGGTAATTTGGTCCGTATAGAACTCATCAGAAGTTTTAAGGTCAACATAAAAACATTACTTAGACACAGACTGTATCATAATACGATAAAAAATACATGTGTGTATATGATTTTTTTAAAAGCGGAAAACCACTACTGGGTGTGGAGTTATTTTATGTGTTCAGTCATGATATTCTTACATCAGCTTGTTCTGTGAGAGTTGAATGAAAGTATAATTAATAAGGAACAACAAAGCAACTTGATACACGGTTCTTGACTTTCCTAAAAGAGAGTTGACGACATTCAATAAGAAACTGGGTTTGTTTGTTTTGAATTTTGCGTAAAGCTACAAAAGGGCTGTCTGCGCTAGCCGTCCCTAATTTAGCAGGCTAAGACTAGAAAGAAGGCAGCTAGTCATTACCGCTCACCGCCAGCTCTTAGACTGCTCTTTTACCAACGAATAGTAGGATAAATCGTACTTTATAACGATCCCATGGCTTAAAGGACGAGCATGTTTGGTGTGACGGATAAAACCGGGTCTGAGGTCAGATTTATATTTAACATACACTAATGTGTTTAACACGTTAACTTGTACATATCATAAATATAGTCGCTCAATTACATTATTTGAATGATTGTAACTTTTATTATTATAAGCTGGACTATTTATTTGATCTTGTGAACATTTGGAATTATGAATACAGGAGAAAATCAATAAGAAAAAGAAAAAAAAGTCCTGATTTTAGGGTTAATTTATATAAATATTATTATGTTTTATCATTACGTGTATAATAGTTTGTATTCTTTCAGTCAGATATATATACCAATGCTCTTCACGTACTGGTATTTTTTTATGCCTGTTTCTCGGCGTTTACATGATTATTATACACAGTAAACTGGTATTGAACTACGGATCTCGTACAATGCCCAAGGTGGTATTAGTGTACAAGTAACAAAATATTTCCATTGAAAATAATGCTCGATTAACATTCCACTACCACAAAGTATCAAGAAACATGTTTGAAATGGTAAAAAAAAAAAATGCCTAGTAGTTAAGTCGCTTGACTCGCAATGTGCTTATCCAGGGTTCGGATTCCATCACTAAACGAGTTTTTTTTTCTTCCAAGAGGGAGTTATAATGCAATGCTCAATCCCACTTTTCAATTAGAGTGGTCCAAGAGTTGGAGATGGGAGGCGTTGTCTACTTCCTTCCCTCTAATTTGTCACTTTGTCCCTCAGTGGCACAGCGGAATGTTTGCGGGCTTACACCGCTAGCAACCGGGTTTTGATACCCGTGGTTGATAGAGCACAGATAGCCATTGTGTAGCTTTGTGTTTAATTCCAAACAAACAAACATCTGTAACTTCTAGGTTAGGGAAGGCTGGCGCGAATCGCGAAAGTTGACAAGTCAACAAACAATAAAGGGATACTTTGATTACGTTCCAACACTATGCTGACGTACACAACAAGGTATTATTCATTACTGCGTATATAGCTTAAAACGTACAACAAAATTACCAGTACTACTATTCAAGTAATATGTTTTTTGTATCAGCAAAATAAATGTACTGGCGTATAGTACCTAACACTCTAGTGTTGTCAATAACAACGCCCCTCTTTTATCAGTAGTGGTAGGAGGTTACAAACATTTTAGACTTTAATCTGACGAGTGAATGTTACAAGACTGCCTAACTTTAAGGGTCATACAAAAACAGTCTTATTTTATGGAAAAAGAAAAGTAAGATTTCATTTGTTTAGTGTTTTCATTTTATTAAATCTCTAATAAAAAATTTAACATGCTTAAAATATAATTAATTTAAAAATCATTTTAACGTTAAGCTATAATAAATTCCCGTACCAAATAACTTAAGTGTAAGAGAATTTGGGTCTTTATATTGTACGAAATTAACAACAAGCAGTGGTTTGTTTAAATGCTGACACTCTAATGGAATATAATGAACGAAAAACATTTTTTTATAATAATCGTTTCTGTCTCTTGTGTAGCTACAAAATGGGAATTCTATGATTCTTTTGTTTTTTTGGAAACGTAATGCATGAAGTTTGTTTTTGAATTTCGAGCAAAGCTACACTAGGGATATCTGCGCTAGCCGTCTCTAATTTAGTAGTGTAAGACTAGAGAGCAGACAGCTAGTCATCACTATCCACCGCCAACTCTTGGGTTACTCTTTTATCAATGAATAGTGGGATTGACCGTCACATTATAACGCCCCCATGGCTGAAAGGTCGATCATATTTGGTGTGACAGGGATTTGAACCCTCGACTCTCAGATTACGAGTCCCATACCTTAACCATACGGCCATGCCGGGCCAGTAAACGTAAAAGACCAATTTGAATACGACAAATATAAGTAACATGGTGCATTGATCGTAAGGCACTAATATGGTTCTGTTATGTTTTTGACAGATGTCCCGTGGCCATCTTTACAAGGCATGGAAGATGATAAATATCCGAGCTTGATTCAGCGGTTCATGAATTTAGTAGTTTTGTAGTGTTATAAAACGAAAGGCACATTAATCTGGCCTCAATGTTAGATCTCGTGCTCTTGTGTTAGGAGGTAAACTCTGGAACCCAAAGTTGACGCTACATTACGTTGTTATATTTTGGAGGAGTGACTTCTTAAATATTTACTCACCAGGTGAATCTAGTTGAAGATCTACACTGTTGTGAAGAAGTTATGGCTGGTTATGAATATCAAGAATTTTTAAAGAGTCTGAACAAACCTCCTGATAAAAGAACAGAGAAGGTAAAGTTTACTTCAGTAACATTTTTTCTTTTCTGAAAAAAAAACCTGAAAATTACAAGAATTAGAATGTATTCATACAAACAAATCATATAAATATATATATTATGTTTGAGAAAGACATATATGAAAAAGTGTGTAATTATGTTCTTTTAGGCTTAATACAAAAATATCCTTATACAAAAATTCTACACTGTATTCTATTTGACACTGTGTATACCAGCATAGGACGATATTTGGGTTTGTAATATATCGATGTATATTTGTATGGATTTTTAGATAAATGACAAACATTTCAAACCATAGTATCCACTTTGAACGATTAGCTTAATTTGTCATTTATGGTCTGTGAAACTAACTATATGTTTAACACTAATTACTTTTTTTATTAAGGAGGTAGCGTAAAATGCATTGAAAGTAATTTCAGTTTTTATAACTCCTGACATGTTTAGGACATTAAAGAAAATAGGCTTCTATCATGTTTTGCTGATATGTTACCTAAAAATAACTTATTTAAAAATACTCGCAATAGAGTCATAAATGTCATATGAAATAAATAATTTCTTAAAGTATTTAAAGGTGAATTAACAAAACCTTTCACATCTACGATCTACATCACGTGGTGTAGAAGCTTATAGAATATAATAACAAAATCTTTCACGTCTTATACCTACATCGCATGGTGTAGAAGCTTATAGAACGTAATAACTAAACCTGTCACATCTAAGGTCTACATCAGATGGTGTAGAAGCTTATAGAACGTAATAACTAAACCTTTCACGTCTTTGATCTACATGTTATTATGTGACTCGAATACTAATTGCCTTAGGGGTACACCATAATATAGTGAAGATTATAAAGTTTTATTTCACAGATGACTTACATCCTTCTTTTTTCCAGGACCTAAGAGTCATATATATTCATCTTCTTAAGTTTGAGGCCTTGTCTTCTCTACGAGAAGCTCCTCTTAAAGCGTTGTGTAAAACTGTCAGACATGAAAAACATCACGCCAACGAAGTTCTCTATTGGTAAGCAAGTTCTAACATATATTTCTGTTCAGAAAGAAAACCTTCATATTAGGAAATTTCAAATATGTAGACGTGTGGATACTGAGCTATCGAGCATTAAGACTGTCTTTAATTTGTCAATGTTTATTTTCTAGTAATTGTTCTACAAGTTAGTGGTAAGTTCAGATTATTGAATAGACTTGTGTCCACGCTATTAAAACACGCAAAGAAACAAAAAGAAGAATTTTTTATAAGGAAACACTTTTATTTGTTAGAAAAAACATTTTTTTTTGTAAAAATACTGCGAATCAAATTGTAAAATAATGTTACATAAAGTTTACACAATAGTTTTCGAAAATTATACAAACAATGCATAATGCATTGTATTTTGTAGTTTGTTTTTTTTTAGAAACAATTAAGAATGGGCAAGTAAAAATTATAGTCGTTCATGTTTCAGTCAATCTAAAGCTGATAAATATGGCCTTCGAGTGAGAAAAAACATTTATTAAAAGTTCTACTAGTTTGACCTGTTTAATTTGAATTTAACGCAAAGGTATATGAGGGCTATCTGCGATAGCCGTCCCTAATTTTGCAGTGTAAGACTAGATGGAAAGCAGCTAGTCATCACCATCCACTGCCAGCTTTTGGGGTACACTTTTACCAACGAATAGTGGGATTGACCATCACTTATAACGCCCCCACGGCTGAAAGGGCAAGCATGTTTGGTGTGACGGGGATTCGAACCCGAGACCCTCAGATTACGAGTCGAGTGCCTAAACCACCTGACGATGGACCTGTTTAGTATAAACTTATATGAAATGTTAAAACAACATTTGAAGTAACCAATGTCAGCAAGTACCAAAGAGTTACTTAATATTTGACCGATACTGCAACCATTGTCTTCGTGGTTTTTGCATGTGTGAGATAAGTTTGAAGCTGTTGATGAACGCATTATAATCAGCTGATGGCGTAAACTAGTATAGATTTTTTTTGTTGTTGTTGCTTAATCACAAAAACCTAGGAAATCACTCGGTGAATCAACAGCTTTACTAAAACAAAACTTTCGAGATATGATTATTGTACTTAGCTTTTGAAGAACAGACAACGATAGCTAAATAAAAAAAATCTGGTTTTGCATGTAGCAGACAATCCATGTACAACAGATAAGAATGACCTTCAGTTAAATAGAATAACTTTCATTAACTAATTTCAGAGATTTATCAGGTATTAGGCGTAAGAGGTTAACCACAACTGACAACGAAACATTCTTCTGGTTGTGATACTTTGTGTTTGAATGTACAAAGTTTATAAAATGTAAAAGGGTACTAAATACTTATAAAGTAATCAAATTAGTTAAATGATCTGTCTAGGCCATTCACTTGCATAGAGTTCTGGGCGAATCAGACGGCCGTCTCAGTGACTGTGAAGTTAAATCTATTCCACAACATGTGATGCAACTCCAAACCCCTCTAGTATAAACGACACTTTTTGGTCAAATGGTCTGAGCAAAAATGTCAAACCAATCGACTTATCTAATAATAGACCCTAGATTCAGCCACGCTTTCAAAACCTGGGTATAGGGAACAAGTGGTAAAACTCAAATGTGTGACGGTACTGGTATTCTAAGTGTCTATAAACAAGTGAAAATATTCCCCCACAAAACCTTAATATACAAACACTGCTGTCTGAGGTGGGACTCCCAGATACAACAGATCCATTCCCAATGGATGCAACTATATACACCAACACTTCCTTTACTGATACAGTTACGTCATCCATATTTGCCTACTACTGTTTTTTTTTTTTTTTATATTTGCAAAGTTTAATGAAGTTCAAAAACTTCCCAAGCACGCACGAGCGAGTATGCTTTACTTTTATAGTTAAATAGATTAGATACTGTTATAGTAACGAACACATGATCACCACCAATGTTATATCAAATGCCTTTCCAAACTATTAAGTGCTTGGAGAAATGTTTTAAAAAGTTATTTAATACCATGCTTAGCATTTGACTAGCTCTAAAATTGTCATTAGTTTGAAACCATTTTCATCAAGTGTTTTGTGAAACAGAGAGTCTAAAATATGTCATAAAATTAATTAAAAGAAAACCTTAATAGTGATAATTTGTATAGGAAGTACAAATCGAACATGAAGACATTTAATCTGGTAACTAAGTTTATTCTGTGATATTTTCTGAGATTAATTGTTGTTTTGTATAGAATATGAAATCGTTTACCAGTATCTATTTAAATTCGCATATTTTTATAGTTTCTTTTTTTGTAATTAAGCACAAGGCTATATCATGGGCTGTCTGTACTCTGCCCATCACAGGTATCGAAACCCGGTTTTAGTGGTGGGAGTCCGCAGCCATGCCGCTGTGCCACTAGGGGTAATATTTTCATATAAAAACTTTCTTTATGCAAATGTTTCAACAATAAATATCTCTTCATTATTTTATAAGTTGGTATTATTTAAACTTTATATGATTTTTAAGTCACATTTTTTTTATCTTCATATGCGTAATCAGAAAATGTATTGGATTTATCTTTGTTTTAGAAACTGTTTTCTTTGTTTAACAATCTTTGGTCTTTGGATGTATAACAAAGAAGTAAAATCCCGGCATTTTTGATGTTAATTATCAGAAGACTACGAATTATGTCGTAAATTTACAACATTTTAAATAAAAACACAACTTTTTATTGTTAATTAATTAATTCAAAAGAGGAATAATTGTAGTTTAGTATAAATGTGCTTCTTTTTTCTGTATTTTTTAAATTACTCTTATGTTTGAAAACCACGAAATTATAAAAACGCAATTTTGAGACCTTGTTTAAAATTTATGGTGAAGAAAGGAATTATGTGGATGAAATGAGAACATGATATGTAACTATGGAGTCCCAGCGTGCTGATGATTAGGGCGCTTGACTCGTAATCTAAGGTTTGCGGGTTCGAATCCCCGGCACACCAAACATGCTCGCCATTCCAAATGTAGAGGCATTATAATGTGACGGTCAGACTCATTATTCGTTGGTAAGAAGAGAAAATCATGAGTTGGAGGTGGGTAATGATGACTAGCTGCCATCCCTCTCGTCTTACACTGCTAAGTTAGGGATTGCTAACTCAGAGAGCTCTCGTGTGGCTTTTCGCAAAATTCAAGACAAAAGAACTGCAACTGTGGCAAGGCTTACGAACTTTTACTAGCCCTGTTAACAATTCCAATCTGTCCTCAAGACCGAGAAGCTGTGATACAGCTAGGAGTAAGTCTGATTTCTGGAGCTACTTCCACAGTTTACTTCCACGTGTAGAAGTATATGGCAGTGAAGAATTGTCAGGATGACAACAAGCAGATTAGATTTACAAAATCCAACTTGAATATTGTCTACAAGAGTCTTTGATGGTTGCTAACCAAACCACACATCATTAGACATTCTTTTTAGTGACCATTCATTAGAGGAATATGAGGTGTGCATGGTATGTTAAACCAGTCAGATCTCAAAACATTGTGATATCACCACGTAGAACAACTAGCATTTCACACTGATTTTATTGGATATTTGAAACGGTCACGAGCTTTCTTGTCTGGATAGGATAAATGATGACACTGATGCTGCATTTTGCAGCTAAGTTTGATATGGAATGTAATGACAATGCATATCCAATATGCATACATATTGGTGATGTGAGGTAGGTTAACTTACCAGTGTTTAAGGAAGATAACCAAATGAGGATTTGGCCATTTCCTCAGCAGTTTGAGGTAGGTTGTTGCTTATAATAAGTGTACTAAAAAGAGGTAGTGTATTTTTATGCTGAATTTAGACGTTTCTGTGCTCGACACTTGGAAACAACTTGACAACTGTGACAGAGTTGCAAGGTAAAGAGTAATTAAAAGCTTTATAACAAGGACCTCGTGACAACTCAGCCTTTAATACTGAAAACATTATGAGGTTGCACTGAAATATATTCTCAAAATATGCCTTATGTTTATTGGGATGAGATAGTAATGGGTAAATATACCAAAGGATTGTGTCGTCACATGTGTCTTAGGGATATCTCATCTGTGAAAGATCCAGTTTATGTGACAGTACAGTAGTCGTACCAAACATTATGTTTACAGATGATACGCCTGCATCAACAATAACTGCAGCTACGTGTTTATCTCGAAGAAAACTTCCAAGGTGTTTCATAATAATTTCAATCTGTAGCTTCATCATTTCCATTGTATTAGATACCATAGTTCTAAATGGGACAACAGGTTATTGGTTCAACACCATCTCCATTGTATTAGACACCATAGCACCAAATGGGACAACAGGTTATTGGTTCAACATCATCTCCATTGTATTAGACACCATAGTACCAAATGGGACAACAGGTTATTGGTTCAACACCATCTCCATTGTATTAGACACCATAGTACCAAATGGGACAACAGGTTATTGGTTCAACACCATCTCCATTGTATTAGACACCATAGTACCAAATGGGACAACAGGTTATTGGTTCAACACCATCTCCATTGTATTAGACACCATAGTACCAAATGGGACAACAGGTTATTGGTTCAACGCCATCTCCATTGTATTAGACACCATAGTACCAAATGGGACAACAGGTTATTGGTTCAAGTTCCTTCCTGATTATACCAAATACAGGAAGATTGATAGAAAACTGCCAAAATAAACAGGTGAAAGATATTTACGGGAAACTGGCAATTAAGAGTGGAAAAGCACTCGTTAGTTAAAAAAATAGATAGCCAGGTTGACCAAGAATTTGATTTTAATAGAAAAAGTCTGGGCTGAAAACGTAGACTTAAATAAATTTAAAATATCCAGAAGTTCAGCTAGATAAGATGGTTGTAAAAAAGGTCATAATTGCTTGGTTACAAGTACGATTTACTTTAAAATGTTTTAAGAGACACTGCAATAAAACTATATTTCTGTGTATTTCACATATACTCACAACCTATATTGATTCTACAAGTTTTATCACAAACACTTGTAAGCTTCTTGGTCCGGCAAGCTTCATTTGGTTTCTGTATGACTGATACTTATGGCCATGCTGCCCTCTGTCATTCCTAAGTACGTTCTTTTTGACACCATCTTTTTATCATATGAACAGAAACTGCATACAGTAGGAAAGGAAACGGATCGAACTATAGAGACAGATTTCTACACAGACCTGACTGAGATTAGCAGTTAATAACCTATGATTCTGAGTGTTATAATCCACTAACAATTACATAGTACCTCCATTAGTACTTTTTCCAAGTACAAATTCATTGCTATCTAGGTGCCCGTTACAAAGTTTCATCACACTAGTATTACTTTACACCTCTGGCAGTACACTCACGGTCTACACTTTAATGCACTTTAAATACACCTTATAAAATATTAAAATAGTCAGATAGTTGTATGCATATAAAGTGTTTTAATACATATGATTAAACTAGCTCATCAATAATGCTATTACATTGTTTACTATTTCTCTGTATATTTAGTTTCCATTTATACTGTTCTCCGCTGGTACAACGGTAAATCTACGGATTTACAACGCTAAAATCAGGGGCTCGATTCCCTTCAGTAAACTCAACAGATACCCCGCCATAGCTTTGCTATAAGAAACCACACACACAGACCCATTTATACTACATCATAACTGATGTTTTTCATGATATTATTTGATTTTACATTCAGTTCTATTTCATTTAAATTCAAAACACTTTTTCCTTATCTTATGTATGATTTAAAATTTAGTTTATGGTGTAATTCAATGTTATTTTACACATAACTAATTTTATGTAGCAATTTATTTGAGCTACATTTGTACTTTATTTTATTCATTCTTGGAACCTTAGCTTCAATAAAATTGCGTTTTATTGATTCACAAGTTTTGAAATAGCTACAGATGAGATATGTCATTGAAATTTAGATAGACAAAATTACAAAATATTTACGTCAATGCAGAGAGAATAAACTGGTACCGAGAGTAATTTATTGTTTGGTTGGAAGGTGGAAAGTGAATAGTTGATTAGAAAAACTCAACAAAATGTAATGGAAAGTTTATAAAACTTGGGAACAAATTATATTTCAGGAGATTTATTTTATAATTCCCTTATACTGTGTTTTCATTCCAGAAAATGTATTCATGTTCAATTATTTGTGTTTGAAAGCTAAGTATCTTCTTTATTTATGTGAAATGAGGTAAGCCTTATTAGGTTAAGCGTATTACGTAGGCTAGAACATAGTGTTTAAGTGAGTCAAAATTTTATTTATTGAATATTATTTTTAAGTTTGTCGCATTTGAAAAGCTCGTAAAATATGCGTATAATTGAAAATAATATTATCAAAAAAAATAATGTTGCTGTTGCTCAGTCTGACTGATCCCAAAACGATTAGGGCCTAGGTTACTGATAAATTTGTTAGCTTCTTGCGATGTTTTTACGATTTGTAGCGGGAGTTATCACAACTGCAAGTAAAATAAAGTGTAAAGAAAAATATATAAAAATAACAAGACAATTAAAACTGATTGAATTAATACAATTGAACTTTCTATCAATTTTTTTAAAATTACATTCAAAATCAAAGGAAACTTAAATATATTTTGAAAACATTGTATCATAACACAATTGTGAACATTTCAAAACGTTAAAAGTGATAGAATAAATAAATGAAATTACCTTTAAAACCAAAACTAAATACTACGAAGCAAATTTATTCTAAGTTTGGTGCAGTTTAATTATGTATTTCCACTGTACGAAGAAAAATATTAATGTACCCTCTCTAGCAGAGAAAAGTTTAATTAGCAAGCTAACTGTTCTTTCATAAGTGGTGACCACAAACTGACGCACGTGTAGTTATGGTATTTAAATATCGTTTTCCGATTTCACCTTATTTTACGAAATATAATTTGTTTAACACTTCATGTGTTTTCCTATTAACCGTGAATATTCTACCTACATACTCGAAAAGCAAGTAGTCATAAACCCTTGTCAGTTGCCACAACAACTGTTCCTTTGGAAGTGAATTAGAACATAGTATCTGTAGGTATCTTTTTTCACATTCGCTGACCTTAAGCTAATATGTTACAACACAGAGGCTGTAGACAACGTACCATTGATATACACCAGTGATCCTATGTTTAGTAATAAACATGAGGCACTTGCTGAAAATCGTGACCTTAACGGTTAGTTAAATTTTAATTTCTCCTTTAACATTCAGTTTTAAAGCTTAGGCTTGGAAAGGGTTAATATTAAAAAGAGGCAGTTGTTATATTTAGACGAGTTACAATATTTCTCCCTTTATACCTTTTTCTGATTTTTTTTCACAATCTTAATGCAAAAGATTTACAGTTATATGAATTGCATTCTCATAAATCTGATATGAAACATCATAAACTTGTACTTCATATTGTATACAAACGTTACTTGCTACACCTGTGATTCGGTAGAGATTTCTATTTGGTTGACTGTGCTTCTGTGTCATTCTGTCTTCTGGAATATAAGGCGTAATTCATTTGAGGGTTGGTACAAGTCAGTACAAGTTTCGAGATTTAATTCGCGTGAAACTGTGGTTATTGTTTGACGCAATAAGGAACTGTGTTCTAACTTAACAATGCAACATAGCATATTATTGTTGTTGAGTTCGTTTTGTGTAGACGTGTTTCTTGTAACCGAATAGTCTTCTCATTGTGTATTTGATTAGATGTGTTTCTTGTAACCGAATAGTCTTGTCATTGTGTATTTGATTAGACGTGTTTCTTGTAACCGAATAGTCTTGCTATTGTGTATTTGATTAGACGTGTTTCTTGTAACCGAATAGTCTTGTCATTGTGTATTTGATTAGACGTGTTTCTTGTAACCGAATAGTCTTGCTATTGTGTATTTGATTAGACGTGTTTCTTGTAACCGAATAGTCTTGTCATTGTGTATTTGATTAGACGTGTTTCTTGTAACCGAATAGTCTTGTCATTGTGTATTTGATTAGACGTGTTTCTTGTAACCGAATAGTCTTGTCATTGTGTTTTTGTTTAGACGTGTTTCTTCTAACCCAGTAGTCTTGTTGTTGTGTTTGTTTTATTTAGACGTGTTTCTTCTAACCTAGTAGTTTTGCTGTTATGTTTGTTTTGTTTATACCTACTTCTTCAAACCTAGTAGTTTTGTTGTTGTGTTTGTTTTGTTTAGACCTACTTCTCTAACCCAGTAGTCTTGTCGTTGTGTTTTTCTTTAGACGAACTTCTCCAACCCAGTAGTCTTGTTGTTGTGTTTGTATTGTGTAGACGTGTTTCTTCTAACCCACTAGTCTTGTTGTTGTGTTTGTTTTATTTAGACGTGTTTCTTCTAATCCAGTAGTATTGTTGTTTTGTTTAGACGTGTTTCTTCTAACCCACTAGTCTTGTTGTTGTGTTTGTTTTATTTAGACGTGTTTCTTCTAATCCAGTAGTATTGTTGTTTTGTTTAGACGCTTCTTCTAACCCACTAGTCTTGTTGTTGTGTTTGTTTTATTTAGACGTGTTTCTTCTAATCCAGTAGTATTGTTGTTTTGTTTAGACGCTTCTTCTAACCTAGTAGTTTTGTTGTTGTGTTTGTTTTATTTAGACGTGTTTCTTCTAATCCAGTAGTATTGTTGTCTTGTTTAGACGCTTCTTCTAACCTAGTGGTTTTGTTGTGTTTGTTTTGTTTAAATATTCTTCTTCTAATCCAGTAGTCTTGTTGTTGTGTTTGT
Organism: Tachypleus tridentatus; assembly: GCF_004210375.1. Lineage (NCBI taxonomy): Eukaryota > Metazoa > Arthropoda > Merostomata > Xiphosura > Limulidae > Tachypleus > Tachypleus tridentatus. The sequence continues at coordinate 78,573,629 of NC_134831.1, forward strand.
ATTGTTTAGATACGTTTCTTCTAATCCAGTAGTCTTGTTGTTTTGTTTAGATACGTTTCTTCTTACTCAGTAGTTTTGTTGTTGTGTTTGTTTTATTTAGACGTGTTTCTTCTAATCCAGTAGTATTGTTGTTTTGTTTGTTTTATTTATACGTGTTTCTTCTAATCCAGTAGTATTGTTGTTTTGTTTGTTTTATTTAGACGTGTTTCTTCTAATCCAGTAGTATTGTTGTTTTGTTTAGACGCTTCTTCTAACCTAGTAGTTTTGTTGTGTTTGTTTTGTTTAAATATTCTTCTTCTAATCCAGTAGTCTTGTTGTTGCGTTTGTTTTATTTAGACGTGTTTCTTCTAATCCAGTAGTATTGTTGTTTTGTTTAGACGCTTCTTCTAACCTAGTAGTTTTGTTGTTGTGTTTGTTTTATTTAGACGTGTTTCTTCTAATCCAGTAGTATTGTTGTCTTGTTTAGACGCTTCTTCTAACCTAGTAGTTTTGTTGTGTTTGTTTTGTTTAAATATTCTTCTTCTAACTAGTAGTCTTGTTGTTGTATTTGTTTTGTTTAGATACGTTTCTTCTTACTCAGTAGTTTTGTTGTTGTGTTTGTTTTATTTAGACGTGTTTCTTCTAATCCAGTAGTATTGTTGTTTTGTTTAGATACGTTTCTTCTTACTCAGTAGTTTTGTTGTTGTGTTTGTTTTATTTAGACGTGTTTCTTCTAATCCAGTAGTATTGTTGTTTTGTTTAGATACGTTTCTTCTAATCCAGTAGTCTTGTTGTTGTGTTTGTCGTGTTTAGACGTGTTTCTTCTAATCCAGTAGTCTTGTTGTTGTGTTTGTCGTGTTTAGACGTGTTTCTTCTAATCCAGTAGTCTTGTTGTGTTTGTCGTGTTTAGACGTGTTTCTTCTAATCCAGTAGTCTTGTTGTGTTTGTCGTGTTTAGACGTGTTTCTTCTAATCCAGTAGTCTTGTTGTTGTGTTTGTCGTGTTTAGACGTGTTTCTTCTAATCCAGTAGTCTTGTTGTTGTGTTTGTCGTGTTTAGACGTGTTTCTTCTAATCCAGTAGTCTTGTTGTTGTGTTTGTCGTGTTTAGACGTGTTTCTTCTAATCCAGTAGTCTTGTTGTTGTGTTTGTCGTGTTTAGACGTGTTTCTTCTAATCCAGTAGTCTTGTTGTTGTGTTTGTCGTGTTTAGACCTACTTCTTTTAACCCACTAGTCTTGTTGTTGTGTTTGTTTTCTCTAGACGAGCTTCTTCTAATCAAGTAGTCTTGTTGTTGTGTTTGTTTTGTTTAGACCTACTTCTTTTAACCCACTAGTCTTGTTGTTGTGTTTGTTTTCTCTAGACGAGCTTCTTCTAATCAAGTAGTCTTGTTGTTGTTTTTTATTTAGTCATGTTTCTTCAAACTAGTAGTCTTGTTGTTGTGTTTGTTTCGTTCAGATGTGTTACTTCTAACCCAGTAGCCTTGTTGCTCTGTTTGTTTTGTTCGAATCCCCGTCACACCAAACGTGCTTGCCCTTTTAGCCATGGGTACGTTATAATGTGACGGTCAATTCCACTGTTCGTTGGTAGAAGAGTAGCCCAAGAGTTGTCCGTAGGTGGTGATGACTAACTGCCTTCCCTTTTGTCTTACACTGCTATATTAGGGACGGCTAGCGCAGTTAGCCTTTGAGTAGCTTTTCGCGAAATTCAAAACAAACCAAACCAAAACCAACTTTTTGTTTATAACTAATATATACGAATTGTGAAATTTTACTAGATACAGTTATATGATGTCCAATATTCTGTAGAAAATGATTGATTACAAAGATGGATATAAAAATTGCTGTTTATTTGTTAGGTTGTAAAGTATAATTACTCAACTTCGACATACATGGAGAGTTAACCATGTTTAATTTCTTTTTGTTGTTACTTGTTGTTTTTGAATTACTTTATAAATGTAAAGTATAATTACTCAACTTCGACATACATGTAGAGTTAACCATGTTCAATTTCTTTTTGTTGTTACTTGTTGTTTTTGAATTACTTTATAAATGTAAAGTATAATTACTCAACTTCGACATACATGTAGAGTTAACCATGTTCAATTTCGCTATTAAGAAAATCAGAACCCACTACTATGAATATATGTTGGTGTGCTAATATTTATAATTTATTTTTCATTTTCATTTCCTTCTTATTTTCCTCCCCCTTACCACTAATTGTAAGTAAAAAAAATGCTACATAGTTAGAACATCACGAACTTTGAACTTTTGCATTAAAAACACTACTTACATCAGCGTAGGAAGAATAAATCATAAGAGTAATGCTAAACACGAGCTTTCTTAACCCTAACAACTTCAGCCAATCATGACGTGCATCATCATCATGTTTCTTACTTATTCTAGATCTGTTCCTCTGCATGAAATCAAAGTATTACTTGTCTTTGAAAAACACAAACCTGAAGAGAACAGAAATAATAACTAGCCTTTATGAAGTCTTTTTTTTTTCTACTGTCTTTACCTTTACGGAATCTTTAAAATTTATTAATTGGATGATTTAACCACAAATTATAAACATGTGAGTATGCCTACATGTATTACTTATAAATTATGTATATATTTTTAGTTTAGAATATTCAGTTAATATCACATTATGGACCTTCAGTTATTTTGATTGAGTATTTGAAATTAAACACAGAACTACACAATGGGTATCTTTGCTCTATTCGTAACGGGTATCGAAACTCGGTTTTTAGCAGTGGGATCCCGCATACAAGATGCTGTGCCGCTGGGGGCTCTTTCAACTAGTTTCTTACTGATAAAAACAAACTCTTGTATTCTCGAATTACAGAATTCTGTTGCAGCACGTTTGTCAGTGCGCATCACATTTTGAAGAGAATTCCAAAACTGATTAGATTGATTACACTAATAAACTGTTTTAATTTATCTTCAGATTAATTATAAAGAGAACCCTGGTCTTTGATATGATTTTTTTTTTGTATATACAGCATTAAATAACACTATGTAACAAAATTTTTACTTGTTCTTGTTCCTTGGTAGAAATTGTTATTTCCAATTTGCTTATGCTTAAAGTAAATTGAAAGGACCTATTTTTCTCTTCAAACTTTGCTTTTGTGACCTGAGAGTGTATAACAAAAACGTGATGGTAGACTATATTTGGGGGCTGATACGTGAAAGTGATTTAATTTACAGTCTCAAATCTCGAAAAACTACTCACTTGTAAACATTTTAGTATAAATACATGGAAATCTTGATGCATGTGTTGTTTTATTCAGACCTTATGTAAATGAAAATGTACAAATTTGCCTGTTTTTATATAGAAAATAGGTTAATTTCTAAATTTAATTATCCAGGTCACAAAAGCAAAGTTTGAAGGGAATAATGGCCAGTTTCTGTACTTTTACAACATAAGCAATTACGAAATAACACATACTATTCAGGAACAAAATTTGTGTTATGTAGTGTAATCTAAAAGTTGTATTTTACAACATATACTATATATGCAACACCATAATAGAGCTTCTAACATTGAGAAGATATTTGAAAACAAAATTACTTTATTATGTTTTATAAATTAATGACAATTATGTTCTTATTGTCCAAATACCGTTTTTAATCGAAAATTATAAGTTCTTTATATCTGGTCATCCCTTAAGTAATGTCTGATTTTAGGTTCACAAAAAGAGAAAGGATTTCAAACGCTTTTAATGTCATTTAATCAATAATATATGTTCCATTATTATTAATTACTTCCTACCAACGATTCACAAACTTCTGAATGCCACTTCAGAAGATAGTTTTGACATCTTCATGTGTTCCAAGTTCTTTTCCATGGAGATAGTTCATAAAGGTTTATTTGATTAATGATCTGAAAAAGTGAAGTTGGATTGGTTTCTTTTATTTGTCTGAACATTTTTGTACACGTTCTACTACATATTTTAATCATTAAAGCCTTTAAGACAGAAATGATGATGCACTTTCTGTATTAAATATTCTGACAATACTTATGCAATAATCTGATATTTCGCCCTATAGTGGCTCAGCGGTATGTGTGTGGACTTACAACGCTAAAAACCGGGTTTCGATACCCGTGGTGGGCAGATAACAAATATCCCATTCTGTAGCTTTATGATTAATTCAAAACAACAACAACGACCTGATATTTCAGTGCTCAAAACTAAGTTTCAAAAAGTGAGTTTACTATTGTTATGCAACTGGTTTCAGTCTATGAAACGAATGGAAGATGTTTAGATATAATTTTAGGAATTTACAAGATTTGATGAACATGTGGCATGTAATGTGAATTAACTGGTTCTTTGTGTATAAGCTTTGAAAAAGCTCTCTGTTTCAATAAAATGTTCTATTTTAAACTGTTTGGAAAAAGAGTACATGGTCAAAGTGAATTCAGTGGTTTCAGTAAGAACGTGTTTCAACGTTCACAGAAAATAGTTTGTTGAAAATGTGAGTCAAAAATGTAAACAGTTTTGTTGAAAAACAAACAAAAAATTAATCGTGTCCCTGGCTGAAAACACAGCAATTAAATATGACGCAACTCACATTCAACTTATAAACATTTGAAATATTACAAAAAACTCCAAGAAATACCATTTAGACCAAACAGAAGGCCTGATACTTTAGAACACCGCTCTTTTTGTTACCGAAAAGTATTGTGATATGTATTATAATTGCAATTATGTGTGTTACGTTTCGGTTAACATGTTACATTTAAAATAGGACTCAGAAAGAAAAGTGCAGCTTTTTGCTGCAATGATTAATTATTGCAATTTAAAAAAAAAAAGAATATTTTGCTTTTATAGCAATAAAGAGCACAGAAAGTTGAAAAATGGTTTCTCCCAAAATGCGCCGTTGAAGCGAGTTTTCTTTTGTCGTTTATTAGTTTCATCACAACTAAGAGGTTTAAAGGTCAAAATGTAATTGTTTCTAATTAATCAGTATCGGACGTAAGTAATGATTACTTAACTTTAAAAAATGTTAATAATTTTGATTTGAAACACTCGTCTTTCGTAACCAAAGTAGTAAGGTAAAGAACTAGTAGATGGCAGCACACTCGTTGTTCATCCAACTTTCTACTTTGAGATAAACGCTCAAACAGCAAGAATTATAAAACGCCCTTATTTTTGTATCGCTGTATATTAGTTTCCGAAATGTCTTACTATTTTCATAATTATTCATTTTGTTTACTGAGACCCAGAAATCTGAAATACTTCATCTTGATTTTCAGATTTGAAAATGTCGTTTGCTTATAGTTCTGTAAAAATACAATTTATATTATTCTGTTAGGCAGCAACTCATAACGGTACAGGCCCAGCATGTCTAGAGAGTTAAAGCGCTCAACTCGTAATCTGAGAGTCGCAGGTCCGAATCCGCATCACACCAAACATGCTCGCTTTTTCAGTCGTTGGGGCGTTATAATGTGACGTTCAATCCAACTATTCGTTGATAAAAGGGTAGCTCAAGTGGTGGCGGTGGATGGTGATGACTAGCTGCCTTCCCTTTAGTCTTACTACAAAATTAGGGACGCTAGCGCAGATAGCCCTCGTGCAGCTTTGCGCGAAACTCAAAACAAACAACCAAACTAAAGGTAAATAAAAAATATGGCGTCGTGATTCAAATAACGTATATTTTTTTATTTTTCATGATTTTTAACTATAATGTGAGTTATCTGCACTGTGCCCAATGCGGATATGTTATTAACCTCGATTTGTAGCGTCATAAGCCCTCAAGCTTATAACTTATGGAGCTTACGTAGCAGGCCATCAAGGGCATAAGATATTGGTTCAACGCATAGCTGAACTTTCGATTGCGTGTTATATCAACATGTAAGTTAAGGTGCTACAGTTTATAACCAAAGGAGTAATGTATTGACTCAACGCGTCGTTGATATACGCGTTATTATTGCCTCTGTTGTAAATTGTTCGTATTCCTTATATTTATTGTTGACTGCATAGGACAAAAGTTGACGAATACTGTTGAATCTTTTCTTAAATAAAGAAATATGTAATGTAAAGTGAAGTGTGATTGGCTACTTCGGCAACGCCTTGCGTTAGTACGCTATGATCATATTGGATTCCTGTCTACAGTGCCTTAACGCATTGAGACAGTATATTACGATCCCTGCTACCTACCGATGCATAAGGCTCATAAAGCGTTAATCCAATGCATTGTACAGACAACGTGAGATTGAAATTCATGTTATAATTGATTCGTTCGACAACCCGTTATTGCCTCGATGGCTTGCCATTTGCGTGTACAAGGAATGTTCCAGAAACTCTTGATATATGTGTCCTAATCCCAACGTTCTGTATAATGTTATTGACGTTTCACTAGGTACGCATTTTTAACACATAATAATACATGTGATTCAAATATATCTTATTTAAATCAAATAATATTTGACAGTTCCAGATCTTTCTCAGATGCCACTTTCCTGAAATGTGAACAGTTTAAAGCTGTTTACATATTTAACAATTTCCTCCAGACTACTGGGGACGTTAGTAAGCTATGCCTACATTATTTCTGGATATTTATGCCGATCATGCTGTAAAATTTCGCTACGGTCGAGGGAAGCTTAGCGGTTAATGATTCTAGCTGTGAATCAGAGGGTCCGTGGTTCACGTCCCGTTGCCACAAAATTGCGTTCCGCATTTCGCTTAGCGGTTAATGATTCTAGCTGTGAATCAGAGGGTTCATGGTTCACGTCCCGTTGCCACAAAATCGCGTTCCGCATTTTGGAGCCGTAGATGCGTTATAAGGGTGACGGTCAAATCTCTATTCGATTATACTAGGAACTCAAGAATATCTATATTGGTTGCTTTTCACTAATAGCTTTCTTCCAGTTTGTCAGACAGTTTTAAAATTAGGAACAGTTTGTGTTAGTAGCTCTGAAGTGAATCGGTGTGGATATCTGCTACATGTGTGTGTGTGAGGATTTATGTTTAAAGGTTCTTGTATTTGGCTGAAAATTTAAATAATCATTATTCACTATTGTATCTGACGTAAGATATGTTTTCAGCATGTTGTTATTATGTGAACGAATGCGAGTGTTAGCAGGGCCGGATTAAGGAAAATTGATACCCTAAGCATAGTCCAACAATGGTGCCCTCAATTGCTTAACTGACGAGACATTAAGTTTCAATAAGTGCTGAAAATGAAATAAAAGATTGAAAATTTATAACCCTTCTTCAGTTTTCTTCCAGGTCAGCCCCGCAACTATATTAAATAAAAACTTTTTTATTTATTTAACAGATTGGGCATGGATCAAATCGATGAGGAAAATCACTTGTTTGATTAATGATAACTAAATAGAAGTATTTTACTGTATATTTGTTTTCACTCTGAGTTAACAGTTCACACTTTGATGTTAACAAAAATGAAAAATTTACTCAAAACCCTTTTATGCAAAAATTCTCGCTTTGATGTTAACAATTTCTCACTTTGAACTTAAAACCATGTAAGCAAATTATTTACTTATGCCTTAATATTTATTTAAATTTTAAAAAGTTTTTTTTTAGACTTTTAATTACAAAGTATTTGCTCAAGTCCTCACAACTAATTTGGCGTAACAAACCTGCTTCTATAGCAGAGACAAGGCATCCAGCCTGTCTTGTCGCATAGTTGTTCTGTTGGGAATTTTCACATGCTTGAGTTGAGAAAATGAACGCTCAACTGTGCAATTTGTGACCATTAATGTTAAAAATATACGCAATGCAATGTCTAAGTTTGGAAACGCACACTCAATTTTGTCTTCTGAATTATTTTTATAAAGTTCAGCATGACTGAATCTGGTTTTTGCAGTTTTTGTTGCACTGAACTTATGGCACACATATCAGCGAAACTGCTGAAGCTCAGCAGAGAGGTTAGTGTCCAAGTCCTCTGGGTAAGCATCAATTAGCTTTTGAGAACACTGAGAGTACCTTCCAAATTCAGCAGATGAAGTGACGTCATTTGTCACATCACTTAGGAAAGAAAATCTGTTTGTTATTTCTTTGTACATCTCTCCTCTTCTTCTCATCTGGGTTTCTAGTTTGTCAACAATTGTGTAGAAGGTGGTGATACGAAATTTATCTCTGGCATTCAGATCTACTTCTTGTGCATCTCCATCATTGAGTACCTTCTTTCTGACACGTTTGCGAGTTTGAGTTGCATTGTAATCAACATCTGATAGTATTTCCTTTGCAACTGCTTCAAATCTTTCAGAGTCATCCCTTAAAGTGAGTAGTTGGTCAGCTAATGACCCGTACACATCTGCACATGGTTTTAAGTTCACATCCTCATTTTGCAGAACTTGACTTGCTCTAGGAAATTTTGCAAAATCTCATCCCACATGATTAATATAAAAATAAATTCTAGTTCTTATATCTAACTTGCAATATTGTCTGCTTCTCTTCTGGTGTCTCTCTTTTATGACTGGTCTTCAACTAGACATTGTAAAGTTCCAAAATCTTAAAGAAAGACTTCAAAATTGCTGTTGTTGCCATAGCATGTGCCTCAACCAGCTGGTGGAAGATTCTTAAAGCTTGTTTTCAAGACAAGCTTTAAGAATTTTCCCTCAGCTGGTTGAGGCAGAAAAAAAATGTATAAAAATGTCTCTGATCCCAAATGTGCAAGTGACAGCAGTCAACATCACTTCGCCTACCAGATTTAGTGAATGGGCTGCACAGGGCACATATATGGCAAGCTTATTTTCTTCTAAGATCTTTTGCTGCATCTCCTTATAACGCCAAAACATGTGAGCAGCATTGTCGTAAGACTGATCCCGACATTTTGAAAAATTAAGTTTGCAAACTTTACGTGAGTTCTGCAATACCTGGATTGCCATTTCCTCACCGGTATGGCTTTTCAGTTCCAGAAAGGTTAAGAAGCGTTCAATAGGCTGCCCATCTTTTAAGTATCAAAGTACAACACTTAATTGACCTATATTTGATAGATCTGGCGTCTAGTCAACCGACAAGCTAAAATAACCAGAAGAATTTACTTAGTCAACAATGAATGCGTGGACCTTCTGAGCTATTGTTCAATGAATTCTTCACAGGTGGTTTTGGACAAGTAAGAAGGATTTCCATATTTTGAAATGTGCCTAGCTAAAAATGGATCAAACTGACTTATGAGCTCAAGCAGCCCTAAAAATTTCCCATTTTACAGTGAACCAAATTTTTCATCTGTTTCTCGAAGAGCCAGGCCACGTTCAGCTAACGTACGAATAATAGCTATTACACGCTCCAAGACATGTTCCCAGTAACTGCACTCTTCTTTAACTTGTTTTTCCAACTCTTGTTGCAAGCCTAAACCTTGTCTGTAAGTTAAGTATGTTAGCATAGAGTCCCGGTGAGTAGTGCTTCTTTCGTGATGATCAATTACAATAGTATTTCACCAGTCACTGAACCCTTCTCTTTTAACAAAACGCGAAAAAATTTAGGGGCAAAAAATTTATAAACAAAGCAGTAAATTGACCCTGTTGATGGTGAATACAACAACCACTCTCTCTTGTATTGCTCACTATTGGCTTTTACCCCAAAGAAACGTTTTTTGCGAACAGTATCTCGTTGGTTTGTCACTACTGAAAGTCCGACGAGATTTGCCAAATGGCCCATTGTGGTGTTGACGGTTAGTGGGTCCACAAGCAATTCAATAAGCCACATCATCAGCAGAGAAATCGAGCCACAACCCTGGATCTTTTGCTTTAGTTTCTTCATCTTTTGTAGACTGAAGTATTTTACCATAGTCTAGTAGAGTTTCATTTTCAGCAATTATTTCAACTTCTACTGTCTTGTAGAGCAACTTGCATCAACATTAACACCAGAGATATCAGGAGAATTTACAGACAAAGTGAGATCAATTGTGAGACTTGTGCCAGTTGAGCCAGCCTGTGACACCTCAACGTCATCATGATTTTCTGACCTTGAAGTGGACAAAGTGGTACTTGTAGGTGTGAAGCTTGTTTCAACTTCAATCTTGTCAGAGTCAGGTGCAGTACAAGTGACTTCTGATGGCGGAGATGGCTATTGATTTGGAAGATCATGTGTAAGTTCAGTTAAATAATTAGTCAGCTTTCCAGTCTTGGCCCCTAAATCCAAAGCTTTTCGTTGGTTGTTTTTGCCAGTTTTTCACTTTTGTGCACCACTCGAATCGATTCGAAACTGGCTTCAATCCATTTTAGAAGAATTAGTTTGCAGTCATTGAAAAAATTTCGTTAAGGTTATTGCTATGGTAGCTATATGCAAGAAGCAATGTCAGTGGTAATATGCAAATCCATTGTGAGCCAAAAAGTATTCCAAAACAACTTGTGATCAACAACACATACTGTAGTAGCCTATATAGACAGTGATCATTCTGTACTGGTACACATACATAACATGTATTCAATTGTAAACAGTACTACACATTGAACTACTAAATACTGGGTTAGGCCTAGGCTAATCAAATATCTGAAGAATGAGTTACAACCTCACCTTTGAGCTCAGTTTTGACCTGGGGACTTTAGATGAGGCAACAAACCATACATCAACAAAATAGGCATATGTCTGAAATTTTATCTGTGTGCCTGGATGCGAAAGCAAATTCAAAACGATGGCCTTAAATTGGGAATAATTTACTTCATTATTCCAGGGTACAGTAGCGTTTCCAGTGTACTTACACTAAACTAGTTTCAGAATTTAGGCCTAACGTTATTGCCACAGTTCTCACATAACATTGACGTTAGGCCTAATGCTAATACATTGCAAATGAGGCCACTAACGTTAAGCCTAGTACTAACCTTGCTCACATGAACTTGTTCAGTTCCTGAATTGATTTTGTTAATCTGTTGGTTCTTTACAGTATGTTTGTATGGCCACGGTGTACTACTACTAGTAGTATAGCGAATACATAACAACGTTAAGATTAATGTTGAATCTTACGCAATGTGACCTAAAAGGTCGAATTATCGCCTTTAGACTGCTCCGATCAGTCAGTTATTTTTCCAGCTTTTCAAAAATGTAATATCACACATACTGATCTGAATTTATTGTCGCAAAATAGTAGAATTACACTTAAAAGTTTGTCGTCGTTGTCTCTGTGTTCCTGTCTCGGATTGTTCGTTCGTCTCATAAATAATATCACCAGAGGGCCAGGCGGGTCGGATCGGGCCATCCTGACGTCAGGATATGATCAAGGAAGAAGTGAGGAGAATATGATTGTAATCTCCATTTTTAGGTCTAAAAATGTTATGTTTGACAAAATTTTGTTAGTAATTTTTGAATGGGGATAAAAAAAAGGGATCCCGGTCTGAAATCACGTTTAAGACCGACCACACTTGTATTTATCCCTCCTCTAAGTAAATCTCAGCTTCAAATCATTTATTATTATTACATAATCACAATGGAATACACACATGCCCAAATATTCTTACAGGTTACATGTAATCTATGAACAGTGGTATTGCTACAGTGGCGTTCCTTTTGGAATTTTTCTTGCTATGACAAATTTCAAAACATGTACTCATTCGCAAAGGAGGTTTTTTACAGCAAAGTGTTTAAAGCCAAAACAATTACAGCTCAAAAAACCTTCAGTGAGAAACACTCTTATAAAAATATTACAAAACATATGTGAATAATGCAATATTAGCCAAATAAAACTGAAACAATCGAGACAGTAATCCAAATACAACGTACGAAAACAGAAGCCGAAAAAAACAAAACTAGTTACGTCTCTCTACACATCCGTCACCATTTCGTTTGACTTATGTTTCTGTGGTATTATACTTTTTATTTTTCTGTAGATGTGACTGAATAAAGCAGTAAAAGGTAAAACAAAACAGTTCCACTGTCTATAATTTCTTATCAATAGCCACAACACAAGGAATGATTCAGGAAAAAAATATTCCATCTTAAAGGTCAGACATCATAATATACGACCATCTTGTATCTGAAGTTTTATCAACATTTTGTACTGCTTTTTACAGTATTCAGTGACTTCTTGCTTCAGATACATAGTTTAGTAGTTTCTCGAAACTTTAGTCGCTCACCGAGCTAAAGAAAACGTTTTTTTAACAATGCAGAGTAAAGTCGAACACAACAGATAAGGACAAGTATAAAAAAAATCGACTACGTTCAGTGTGGCTGTGAAATAGTTAAGGGCATGATAGCTGGGGTAAAACTCTCTGGTGACCCCCTTCCCTTGGTACCCTAAGCAAGTGATTATTTTGCTTAATGGTTAATCCAGGGTTGAGTGTTAGATACCTATATGTTGGTAAAAGAATGTTGGTAAAATTCAAAAACGTATTTTTTATTATTCTTTTATAATTTCAGCTTAATAATATTCTCTAAATATTTATGTAATACTGAAGAATTATCCTGGGAATTACACACGTTTCAATGAGAAACTACATAAATATTTGTGCACAAAAAAGGACTACATAATTACAGACTGATTTTGCATCAGAATCAGTTACAAAATTAATAAATATTTTCTTTGTCTTCTTGTTTTCCATTAAGCACAAAGCTACTCAAAGTGCTATCTTTGCTCTGCCCATCAAGGGTATCGAAATCCGATTTCTGGTGGTACAAGTCCGTACACATACCATTTTGCCACTGGGGGGGCTTTCTTTGTCTTGTCGTTTGGATCACGATTCAATTGACTCTTAAATATTTTATAAACCTCGTTGTGATTTTAGCAGGAGATAAACGGTTATGAATTTTTGAGAGAAAACGTTTTATACAGTGCCCGTATTATGTTTACATCATGTGTAACTAGTTTGATGAATTCCTTTCATATTTTGATACATCTGAACATCTAAAGCACTAATTCAGCTAATGCAATTTCACAAATAGAGGGATTCTAAATAAAACCCCAAATCTAAGATTGTTATAACTTCAAAATCACTTGTAATTGAAACACAGGTACACTTCGCTGAGAGGGAAGCTAGCTATCTCTCTACTTGTCTGGTCTCACGTGAGTTTTTCACCAACGGCAATATCCAATGTAGTCGTAGAAATGCTAACGTCAGAAGCTGGTTGAAGGGTTCGTTGTGTTCGAAATCTGTAAACGTTCCTGGTCAAATATTTACAGTTTTCATACTAATAAACGTTTATCATAGTTATAGTTTCTAAGGTTTATAGTATACTGACTGTAGCGACCTAAAAATATTAAAACTGTCTCCTTGCGTGTTACGATAGTATGGCTACGTTTTATACTTATTAGGCAATATTCTCGAAAATTCAGCTGGCAATAATACTGGTATTTATGTAGATACATGCATTGTTGATTCTTACGCTCGAGAATCTTCCATATTCAGAAAACAGGCATTTATAAATATATGTATATTTAACTGAAATAAACATAGATAGTGAAATAAGTACGTGATGGTAAATCCGTTACAATATTAATACGTTTCCTGTTATCCAAAGGTGGGTGAATATCAATATATCAATAACAGATCAGAGTGATTTTTTTTTAAATATTCCAAAGTTACTTGACATATGAGAATCTACTTGACTAACTTCGTTGGCAAAATGTATTTTACGCGACATTCACTACAACACACAATTGTGGTAATTATTAAGTAGTGTATAGTATTTTACACAATGTCACAGTTCACCATCATTTGTTAAAATTATTACACTTTTCTTTACAATTGCAGAAACAAACGTTTATGAGTTACTATGAGTTACCAAACAGTTAGTTTATGAGAAAAACTACGTATTCTGAATTGTAACCATGATGATATGAACCGTAACTACAGGACATTTAAACGCTATTATTTAATGTATGTAATGACATTCAGTTTGCATTAAGTGTCTTGATAAGCTAACAAAAATTACCTGAATATACTTACCATTAATTTAGAATGTAATTATTGTTTTCTATGTAGTCGAAATGAACTGAGCACGTGCTGGTACATTCTACTATCTGGTTCTGTCTTCATCGATGGGTTGATGTTTTTACCAAGAAGTAGGTAAGTGAGGTACACGAAATGTAATAAATTAGTAATTCAGTGCGTAGTATATGGGTATGAACTTAGGGATATAAGAGGAACTTTGATATCGAGCTGTGAAATAGACATTGTTCTCAAACAATAAATATGGTTGTCAGTTTTAATGACCTTTTAAAGCTAAAATTGCTTGTACAGTGCCACCTGTTTATTTTTTCTGTACTTATAAAAGTTGACTAATCTTTACAAAAATAAAAGCATTTAGCACATAAAATTAAGATTTTCATTGACTGTTATATTTTCACATGTCACAACTGATCAATGTGTTGTAATATATTTGTATGACAGTCTTACTGTCATGTGATGTAAATATATATTTTATTCCTGTAACGATTACTTAATTAATAGATGTTCTTGTACTATGATACAGTAATATAACAGGATCTCAACACCAACTGATTAAAATAGTCAAACTTTAAAAATGTAAAAATAACTTGATAATGGTTACAGTTAACTTACACCTCAACAATCATTGTTCATGAAAGTTGGTTTACAAAAATGTCTAATAGACCGCTGCTGTGTCTGATGTATCCCAGCCATCGTGATGTTTGTTTATTTGTAGTTAGCACAATGGACTATTTCTGCTCTATCCACCACGGGTATCGAAACTTGGTTTCTAGCGTTCTAAACCCGCAGACGTACCGCTGCGACAGTGAGGATTGTTAATCCGATTAGCCCTGGTATTGGAGGATTTGTTTGGTTTGTTTTGAATTTTGCGCAAAGCTACACGAGGGCTACATGCGCTAGTCGTACCTAATTTAGCAGTGTAAGACTAGAGGGAAGTCAGCTAGTCATCACCACCCACAGCCAACTCTTGAGCTACGCTTTTACCAACAAATAGTGGGATTAACCGAAACATTATAAAGCCCCCATGGCTGACAGAGCGAGCATGTTTTGAGTGACTGGGATTCGAACCCACGACCTCGCAGTATTTGAAGAAACGCCGCTTTGTGATCAGCTTGTTTGTTAACATAACATAAAACATCAATGGGCTTTATACTCTCAAGTACTAAAGCTATTATCACTGATAGTAATGTTTCAGTCGTGGTGCTTTCTTACTGGGTTTTATATCCAATTCAACAAAGAGTTTTGACAGTAGTACTACTCTGGATATGTAAATTTCTGTAGTTGTTCCCCCTTCCCTTTACCACCTTAATCCCAACTAGTTGTCCCCAGTGACACAGCGACTTACAACGCTAAAAACCGGGTTTCGATAGCCGTGGTAAGTAAAACACAGATAGCCTATTGTGTAGCTTTGTGCTTAGTTACAAAGAACAACAACAACCCAACTAGTTTAGAATTGACCGGTATTTTTGTTAAGGCAAGATCTTTTTATCCCCTAGTGAATGGCCCAGAAGGCAACCACCTAAGACAAGCATCAGGTTTGTATGTGTGTGTATTATAGCAAAGTCACATCGGGCTATCTGCTGAAGCCACCGAGAGGAATCGAACCCCTGATTTTAGCATTGTAAATCCGTAGACTTACCGCTGTACTAGCGGGGGGTCAGATTTGTTCCTAGAAAGAGGGAGTAGGATTAACTGGTAAGATCAAATCAAAAGCCAACACATATTGTGCGAAGAACAATCAGCTTACAAAGCATGCTGTTACCACTGAGGTCAATGGCCATACGACTCTTTCATACCAAAAAATGTTAATGCTTCATCAGAAGAATGTAGAAAACGTTAAATGTCATAAGCAGCTACGATATAACAAAGGGCATAAATAACTTTGTCATCTCGGTGACGGGAATTCTAACTTGTGACCATCAGATTGTGTGTCGAGCATCCCACGCCAGGTCCAAGAAATCTGACAGTAAAAAAAAAAAAATGTTTGGGGTTGGTTTCTTTCTTTTTTTAACACTTTCATATGTTGCATTGAACCAGTTATTCCTCAAAGAACTTTCAGACATGGTTGTAACTGATGTTGCATATTATTGTGTTTTATTTCTACACTTCACGAAACTGCAGTAACAGTAACAACATTTCAGACGTGTAAAAAACAAAAAACACCAAATTATAATTAATATAATATAATTAATATATATCGTATTAGCTAACAACGTACATCACTCTTGTTTCTTCATTTTCAGCCATCTCGTAGCACAGCGGCATGTTTGCGGACTTGCAGCGTTAAAATGCGGGTTTCGATACCCATGGTGGGCAGAGCACAGTTCGTCCGTTGTGTTTGTCGGTTTGTGCTTAAGTTCAAACAAACTTTATTTTCAAGAACTTTTACACCTCATTAAACTTTATGCGGAGATGATATTAAATGTGATTTTTTAAAATATATTAACATTGTGTACATTCAACGTAACCACGTGGTTAGGGAGCTCGACTCATAATCTGAGAGGGGGGTTCAAATTCCCATCCCACAAAATATGCTCTCCCTTTCAGCCATCGGGCCGTTATAATGTGACGATTAATCCTACTATTCGTTGGTAAAAGAGTAGCCCAAGAGTTGGCGGTGAGTGTTGATGACTAGCTGCTTTTCCTCTAGTCTTTCACTACTCAATTAGGGAAGACTAGTGCAGATAGCCCGTGTATAACTTTGCGTGATAATCCAAACATGCAACTGAATAATGTGTCTCGCTGTTGTTGGTTTTATGAAGAAATGTAGTTTATATGTAGAGACTGTTATTTACTTTTATATAGCTATTTTTGAAAGATCAAACACCGTGTTTTTACATTTCAGAGTGTAGTTAATATTAGAAAGATGGGTTTTAGATATGAATATTAGATCAGGTACTTTTCAACACATTCACGGATGCATTGTCTGATTGATTTTATTTTTCATAGTTGTAAATTTTGTGATCAAATTTAAATTTGAATGAAGTAAAAATAAACCAAGCAGAAGAAAAAATGTAATATTTTAACACATAAAGCATCTTAAACACATGGTCGTGAATTCATATATTCATACCGAGATATAATTGTGCAGAATATAAACTTATTACTACAAAGTATGCAGATATTAACATAAAAAATACGAGAGATTAGCACAACATTAAAATTTATTCTGCTGTTAATAATAGCTTGTATAGCGTGTATTTCTTTCGCCTGTTCAACGTATCCTGAAATTCAGTCCAATGTAATCATTACATCCATGTACCAGAAAAATAAGCCTCATTTCTGAGCGCTTCTGTGCGGGCGCCATATTGACTGCAGTTTTTGTTTGGTTTTTTGTACTGAATTCACGCGCAAGTCAGAATATAGTGCCGTCAAATGAATACCAACCCGAGGCGGTAATGAATCATTCAGCCACATTTTTATGTTTTGATCGCCTGGTTTATGATGAGTTGGACTCACTTGACATCTTTTTACAACCATTACGATGCTTGGATGGAATGTAACAAACTATCAAGTGCATGTTCCCATTTTCAATGTTGGGATGAAACTATCTTTTATAAGGGTACGTGACTTGCTTTCCTTGGCCCTAACAACTCTACTTTTTTTCGTGAACTTCGAGGTGTAGACGAGGAATTTTAGGACTATATGTCACATATTAGTTCGCATTTTCAATGGCCTTTGGTTTAATTTTACTCTTGAACCAAAATAAAGCCAAAATTCTATTGAAGCTCAAACCGTAGGTGATTTCTTGTAAACAAAGCAAAAAAAAAAATAAATGTCGTCCCCGTTATTACAATGGTAAGTTACGGATTTACAACGCTAAAATCAGGGTTCGATTTCCCTCGGTGGGCTCAGCAGATAACCTGATGTGGCTTTGCTATAAGAAAACACAAACACAAAAAACAAAATAAATCAACTTGGAATTACTTGCATTGTATCGTATTATTCATGTGCTAGAAAACTTCGTACAGTTTGTCTTATAATTCACTGACTCACACTGAACAAATGTGAAGTGGTGAATTAAGGTATAATTGAATGCAGATTAAGTTTTATATAGATCACGCTTTCGTTCTGAGCTGTGCTATTCGAAATTAACCCTAGGAACGAGAGTAACCCGAGGATATTTTTTGGTTTTATTAGTCGGTGTTCTTCTCATTCACTGCTGATGCTTTCAAGCATAAATATTTGTTAATAATTCAAAAAGTAAGAACCTGTCGCAGCTAAGTGTACGTTGTCTGGATTTATTCATTGCTTCATGCCACTAGCGTTGAAGTTAGTATATTTCATAATTTGTGCGATAAACAGTAATACGCTGACCGTGTTCTCTAGATACTCGCGTTGCAAGTACCCACATCAGCGTTCGCTGCTTCCTTTGACATCCCTACGTTTAAGAGTTAATTCTCTTAGCAGTGAATAATAGTGAATTACAGGTTATTTTGAAAGCCTTTTTAAAGCAGGGTTTAGATTTATTACAATCGAACTTTACAAGAACCTTGTCGCTAAATATTTGTATTCGTTCATATTATTTGCACTAACTTATTTTTCATTATTGGGAAAAGATTGGAAGTGCTTGACATATTTTAAAATTTCCGATAAACTTTACGGAGCTCTTAAATAAAAGTATACAATGCTGGTGAATGTAATTTCACAGATCTCTGACGGTGCATAATGTTCAAGGTAAATCAAATCATTTGACATTTTTAATTCAGGTGAAGAATAATAAACATATTTGTTTTATATATAATAAGAAAGCTATGTGAGGATCTAAAGTAATTCTATTTTTCTTACTGTGGCTGCAACAATACCGTTTTATTTTATCGTTGCTTAACACAACGATTGGTTTGTTTTGAATTTCGCGCAAAGCTACACGAGGACTATCTGGGCTAGCCTTTCCTAATTTAGCAGTGTAATACTAGAGGGAAGGCGATTAGTCATCACCACCCACTGCCAGCTCTTGGGCTACTCTTTTACCAACGAATAGTGGGACTGGCCGTACCATTATAACGCCCCCACGAGTATGTTTAGTGTGACAACAGAAGTAGTCTAAGTCTAAACTGTTTTTCATCAAGCTACACTTGAGAAATAACAAGTCAATAAACTTTATAAAAGTTTATGTAGATATTCTCAGACTCAACGTTTTCAGCTTTCTAGTCCAAATCTCCTACCCCTTGGTATGAATGGTTAGATTTAAATACAGTTTTGTAGAAAGGTGCTATCATTTTATCAAGGACTATAAGATCTGGTTTTGCTATTAGGGCTCTTTTTTTAAATTTACAGTACAGATCAGAGAACTTCCTCTTTTTTATAATAATGTATTAATTTTATTTATATATTTATTTAGACAAATATCTGCTATTCGGGTTCTGAAACCTAAATAATATAGTTTAAATATACTTGTATTTGGGCTCCATTCTCATTAACGTGAATGTCAACGACTGAAATATTATAAAATCTTTCGTGTTATTGGTAAAATTTTACTATTCGTTCTAGTTTCTGTTAATGGTCTTACGGTAAGGACGCTTGACTCGCAATTTACGGGCTCGAATCCCGACACCCAAAATACTCGCCTTTTTTAGTCTTAGGGGTGTTAGAGCGAGACTGTCAAGTCCACTATGCAATTAGAGTACTCCATGATTTGGTGGTGAGTAAGGTTGACCATCTGCCTTCCCTGTAACCTATCACTTCAAATTAGCTATTGGATTAAGTCCTTTTGTAGCTTTGTGTGAAATTCAACATACCAAACAAATCTCTTTAAGAGTACTCCTATATTGTGGCTTTGATTGCGCTGACCAAGGGTTGTACCATTTCTATAGAGTGTGATTGCATATAATGAGTAAAGATCATTGGTACTAAAACTAAAATGATAAATTTGTGGCTACTAAATGCCTGCTTTTAACACTGAACATTTTAAATAAGTGAAATATTTAGCTTCTGTTCCATCCATATTTCAGTTTAAGGACTATCTTTTATAATTTTGATTTCAACAGATCTCCACCAATACTGCAAACAGTCTAATCAATGTTATTGTTATTTGAAGTTAAGCACAAAACTATACAGGGTAGTACTGTCTGTGCTCTACCCACCACGGGTATCGAAGCGTAGTAAATCCGCAGACAAGCCGCTGTGGCAGTGTTATCAGTACTTTTGTTTGTAATGTATTATATGCATGTTCCACTTCATCAACAACCGTTTCTTTGCTATAGTTTCGTAATGAAAATAATGTCACGCTTTCGAAACGTCAGTAGTTATTTGAGATATATTATAAACTGAAGTGTTGAGCAAGAGAAAGAAGGGATTTTGTTTTGTTTTGTTTTTGAATTTCGCGCAAAACTACATAAGAGCTATATACGCTAGCCGTCCCTAATTTAGCAGTGTAAGACTAGAGGGAAGGCAGCTTGTCATCACCATCCACTGCCAACTCTTGGGCTACTCTTTTACCAACGAATAGGGGGATTGACCGTCACATTATAACGCCCCCACGGCTGAAAGGGCAAGCATGTTTGGTGCGACGAGGATTCGAACCCACGACCCTCAGATTACGAGTCGAACGCCTTAACCCACCTGCCCATGCCGGGTCCACCCCACCGGACCATTTCTAAGTCATCCATCACTTACCGCCAAGTATTCTTTTACCAACGAATAGTGGGAATGACCGTTACATTGTAACGCCCAAAGAGCTAAAGGGATATGATGTTTAGTGTGACGGAGATTCGAACCCGCGACCCTCAGATTACGGGTCGAGTGCCTTAACCACCTGGTTATGCCAGGTCAATAATAGTGATGAAGATAACTCGCTCTATGTTGAAATTAAAGTCAAACATATGACGTCATGATTTTAAAAAGTGTACGAACTACAGGGTACTTCCTAAAGCAGGAAATAGTTTATGTGTTAAAGATATGATAATAGCGTGTCTCAAAGCATTTGATATAAAAATTAAAAACTAATATTATTAAACTATTTGATAACTTCTTGGCACCATTTTAAATTGATAATGGTAAGAGAGCGAAATTACCCGTAGTTTAATTATGTTAGTTGGAATTGTGAAACGGAAATCATAAAACGAACAATAACCTAGAGTAGAGTCACATTTTGTATTCAGTTGTTAAACATTATGGATTTTGTATTTTACAATAACAGAAGAAAGTGTAATTAGAATAACATTTTAATCAAAATAAAATGGATTAAAACATATAAATGGAGGGAAAGCATATTTGATAAACTGAAACTAAGTTATTACATTTTGATTATATCTTCACGTATTTTATCTTATTATAACGATGCTCCACTGTGTGTGTGTGTGTTTGTGTTAGCATCCAGGGTTGGCTGGCTTGATTACGACAAGTTTTGATATAGTGACTTGAAATTGTCCGACGGTGTGTAAGGACTATTTCGTTTTAGGATTTGTGCTTGAGAAAGTGGATAAAAAACCTTAAATAGGAAACACCTCATTTTTTTACAGACTTTTGGCTTTTGCACTTCAAGACGCCAGTATTTAATCAGGTAAATGAGTCAACTATAGGCTTCCAGAAATCAGAATATCGATTGGCATCTGATGAGGTTATTAGAGATTTATTAACAAAAGAAAGAAGGAAGAGGGTCATTATGTAACATTGTTATGTATAACATTTTTGGTTTATTAATGGGCACCCTCAGCTAATTTATGTAAGGAATGTATATATATTTTTGTTCAGTTTTGAAAAAAAATATGTGTATTTATTTCGTGTTATTAACTTTCAAATAAGAAATATTATTTAAACGCTTTTATCAAATATTAGCCGTAAAATTACGTCCTGAAGAGTGACCTCTATATTTAAAAAACCGATTAAAAATAATAAAAAATAGAATATTTCAAGGACTGCAGTGTTTTTGCAATTGCCATCCTTAATATCTTGTTTACATTGTTTATGAAGTATTGATATTAACCATCCCTACTTTTAATTCCTTTTCTGAGAAGGTTTTCTTTACTTGTTTACTTGTTTTTTAATGTAGTGTTTCAATATACATGGGAAGGTTGTTTTTATAACCATGTTCTAAGTACAATGAAGTTCCAACTGTATAATAATATTGATTGGTAATTTCCGTTTCACCATGTACTTAAGCTTTTTAAAGAAATACCAAATGTCTGTAAGAAAACAGACTTCAAGGGGTAATGATAACGTCGTTCAGACTAAAATTGTGGTTTTTAATTGCTACTAGTTATTAATAATGTTATAAAAGCGAATACTCTCTTGGTAATTGTGTCAGCTCAGTGAAATTGGTTGAATTATCACGTAATAAAAAACAAGCAGAAAAAGGAACAAGAAATTCAAACATTTACTATGATATTTACAGACTTTCCTAGAACATGTGACACAGTCATTACATAGATATTGTTATAAAAGGAAACCCTGTATAAAATCTAATGAACTCTTGAAGAGATATTCAAAGTACCATTTTGATTAACAATCTGAGTCCCCTCTCCCTACATAGGCAATGCTACAGCCTGTCTGGTACTTATAGCGAAATTATAAAGTAACATATGCACTGTTTAGTGGAAGGGGTGTTTCCAGCTTATTCTGGTAATGCAGCTATTCTAAAACCAAAAGATTTACAGTTCTTCTAAGAAGGAACTGTTGATAACATCATTTGGGCAAATTAATTATATTTGCCTTACAACATATTAGACATTTTTGTAGTTTATTTTCGTATATATATATTTATGTTATTTCAGTAAGCTGCTTCATATGGGACTCACCATATCTTACTGTAAGCCGATTATTTATTAATTAAACATAGAGCATCACCGTTAACAACAAGTGACGTCATCTTACATCTAAGAAACTGTGTAGAAAACGGAAAGTACATAATTTACTGCTAACTCAATACAGAAAATTTATGAAAATGTGAAACATGAAAATTGTGATCTGATACCTATAATCAATAATGCTATTTTTTGTTGTTGTTGTTTTTTTATTTCTTGTCACCTCTATCACTCAACAGATATCTGTAAGTATTGCCCTCTGAGGAGGACCATCCAGTTAGCCAACTTACCCTATCTAGCCAATAAACTGTCACACGACATGTGCAGAGGCTGATGGGAAGGTTGTAGTTGTCCGGAACTACGTTCGATCGTCTCAGGTGTGCTTACCTATCTACGATTTCATGTTCGTGTGGTAAATTGTATGCACAGGATTACGTTATCGGTGTGTTGTACACAAAAGATGCTGCTCTCACTGTAAGACAAACTGAATTCCATTTTCTAATATATTGCCGGTTCCATGCATGTTCTGCAAGAACAGTGGTACAGCTCCGTTAAATCAGAAGTCGTATTTTGTTTATATGTAAATCTAGTGTAAAGATAGTTGCAATCCCAAATGTCATATCCAGCATCACGAGACGCGAATAGACGCTGGAATCCGCCTTTGTATGGGTAAGAACTGTTAACCCTTTCGTTAATTTCTTGTCGATGTGTTTATAGTTAACTCTAGCTGTTTAAGTGTTAGTCTGTTTCTTCAAAGATAGAAGTGAAATATTCGTCGGAGTGCTTGATTAAGAAAACAACAACAGTGCAGGATGGCGTAATTCGTATATTTTTTTCACTTGGAATTGCCATATTGTGTACTCGTAAATATCGAAACCACTGATAGGATAAGTAGAGAAATGCTATATAATTATATGTTATAGATTTTTTTCCTCCTTCCCCAAAATACTTTTGAGCACAGGATGTATTTTAATTTATGTTACATAAATTATCGTATCCATAAGAATTCCTTCCATGTACATTTAATGTTTTCTACCCTTAAATAATGAGGGTGGGTTGAAGGTATTCGGCACGAAGGGGTCGGGAAGTAAGGAGCATGACACTGATAAATTTCGGGAGTGTTTTGTCTGTTTAGAACCAAAAGTTGGAAGTTCTACCATGCAACGCATTATAGTTGCAGGCTGATAAAAAAAAAAAAAAAAAAAGGTTCTGCTGTAAGCGATTGGATTTTGTTACTTAAAATAAATACTCGGCTAATCAGTATTGTAACCAACAGTGTAAATGGAACACGTTTTTTAACATGATTAAATGCCGGTTTATGACATATGCTCACAATACTTAAGTTTAAACACGATCTCTAGTGACATACACAGGCCTGGCATGGTCAGGTGGTTAGGGCACTCGATTTGTTATCTGAGGGTCGCAGATGTGAATTCCCGTCACACCAAACGGGAAACGCAAAATATCAGCTAGATGTTTGATCGTAGTTGTAAGATGTGTTGTTTCCCTACTACGTTGACGTACTTTAACTCGATTACATCCCTGTTTCTTACGTCTATTAATTTTCACACGCATTTCTAACAGTCTAATGGAATAGGTCCTTGATAGAGAGATTTTACTCTAAACATTCTTCAGAACCATCAATTCTGAAAAAAATCTTCGACTTGCATATTTGATTAAAAATACACACAGACTCGTCAAGTATAGCAATTTTGTTTAACTACGCTCTTTTAAATTCAAACAATTAATACTTAAAATATTATAACAAACACCCATTCCAAATGAAGTACATAATTTGCAGGAATCCTACAGATTCTAGTAAGTACTTTAAAGAACGTTATAGCGAAGTTTGGTGCACACTGAGTCGGGGATGCGCAAAACAAATTACTTCGTATTAAAACGTCAAGATTGAGCCAATACCGTTGGCCACTTAACGCTGATTAACTGTGCAACTGGTCCCGGCATGCAGGTGATTAGAACGCTCGACTCGCAATCTAAGGGTTGCAGGTTCGAATGCCCGTCACACCAGACATGCTCACCCTTTCAGCTGTGGGAGAGTTAATATGTTATTGTCAATCCCATTATTCGTTGGCGGTGGGTGGCTATGACTCGCTGCCTTCCCTCTAGTCTTGCACTGCTAAATTAGGGAAGGCTAGCACTGATAGCCCACGTGTTGCTTTGCGCAAAATTCAAAAACAAAACATAAAGGGTAATATATAGAATAATAGTGTACATTTTTGTTTGTTTCAAACATTATACTTTTAGAGGCTGTATTTTGTTGTGAGCAAATAAAAGAAAACATTATGTGTATGTACATATGCTACTTTATTTATCACTCTCAAACTACTCCGAAACGAAAATACTATAAATAATTCGTTGCATTTTAAAATGTCGTACAATCACGTATTAATTTAATACATCTGCGACCTGTCTCGGGTTTTCTGTATCAGCATTGCTGCCCATGCTCAGAACGCGTAATTAAATACAAAAACCCAATAGATCACATCACATGACTATGTGCAACATGTGTTTTAAATTTTGTAGCCTTAATGTTTATTACATTCTTAATGTTCTCTGAAAGATTCTGTTGAGAGTTAACAAGACCTCGCACCTTGTCTTCAAGGACGTATTGTAATAATATTCTGTTATCCGAGAGATGTATTAATAGTCTTTAATCTAAATTATATGTTGTATTAACACTCTAGAAAATTAGTTCAGAGACTTTAATAAGAGTGTACTTTATCTAGCGTTTATTACTTTGTGGATTGGTTGGCTGGTTTGGTATTTTATGGCGCAAAGCAACTTGGCTATCTGCACCATTAATTTGTGGACAGCTCTTAAGTAGAATTTTCAAAGCTTTAGGCAAAAGTGTGTGTAGTTATTTATCAGAATTCTGAGTATTTTCAGATAATAAAAAGTAAATATGAAGTACCCTACTATGAAGGGTAACACTATGTAACAAATTTTGTTCCTGGATAGTATGTGTTATTTTTTAATTGCTTATGTTGTAAAAGTACAGAAAATGATCATTATTCCCTTCAAACTCTGCTTTTGTGACCTGGATAATGAAATATAGAAACTAACATATTTTCTATGTAAAAACGGGCAAATTTACACATTTTCATTTATATAAGGTCTGAATAAAACAACATATGAATCAAGACGTTGTTGTATTTGAGGTGCACCGAATGAACCAGGGGAAGAGACGGATACTTATTACCGTTATGGAGCAGCACAGCTTTGAGGCTTTTGGATGAGCTATCAATGAAGAGACGCCACTCGTTCGGGTCACAGGCAAGTCCAATTGCCTCGCACAGACCGGATACATTACGGCAAAAGCAGAGCCCAACTTAACGAATAAAGAAGATTGAAAAATGTCAGTGATGCTTCCTCTGACTTGCGACTTGCACACTTTCATCTAACAAATCCCACTCCTTGAGCCAAGATGTCAGAAGCTCGGCATTCGACTTTTTTAGACCAAGATCCCTGATCAAGTCATTGAGGTCTCTTTGGTTGGGGTAGTATGGGCTTTTCTCACCAGCTGCACCTCTGAAATTGTAACCTAGATCTTCAACGTTTATCTCCTCTTCTGATTTGATGCTCTCTTCTGAGGAGCTGCTTTCTCTCTAGCGGAGTAGGTACAGGGAGCTCAGGGCAGTATGGAACTGGGGCGATGGATGATGGGAGGTCCGGATACATGATAGCAGATGCATTCTTGCCAGCCCGACGTTTGGAGGGTTCCACTATGCAGAAGTAGCAATTACTTCAGTGGTCAGTGGGTTCACGCCAAATTCTTGGAATAGCAAACTTCATGACTCTCTTTTCTCCTCTGTACCATTCTGCAAAAGAACAAAATAAAATTATTTTATTTTGTTACAACTAATGTGTAAGAGGTTCATGCAAAATATGTTTGTGATATTTTTCTATACTATTGGAAATTAAAAAATAAATTAAGATATTTAAATTTTAAAAGGTCTAAAATGTGTATAATATAACATCTTACTATTCAAGCAAGCAAAAGTTGTCCATCTTACCTTCTAGAGTTTTTTTGCAGTGCTCGCAGGTAAAACGAGGTGCCCAGGGTTTGTATTGATCCCCAACAGGCATGCTGAAATATGTCTTGTAGGCTTCACACATTATAGCAGATGTTGTCACAGAGTATTTTTTCGCTCTTGTCTTGATAAATTGGCTAAATATATAGCAGAATGCTTGCAGCTTCTTAATGCCATCTCTGACAAAATCAGATAGGTCTATGTGTTCACTTTGGCAGCTAGAACAAAACTAAAGTGGTAAGTGGTGAGCACCCTGTATTATATTACTATGGAAAGTTCTAGAAAACTGAAAGGTTATTGAAAATTCTCATACGTTCTACAACATTCTAGAAAATTCTTGTAAATTCTTGAAAATTCTCTATCAGCTATTCAGCACTGAATCTACCTGGAATGTTCTGGAAGATGGGTAAATTTGAAAATTTCTTTACCCAGGTCACAAAAACAAGGAGAAAAGAATTCATCAGAAATGACTACACAAAGCTGCAAATCGCTCATACACACTATGTACTGTCATCCTTAAAAGAGACGGCTAGCGCAGGTTGACCTCGTGTAGCTTTGCGCAAGATTCCAAAACAAATTTGTCATTGCATTCTTTGTGGTTGGATAATCGACACCAACTGTATCCCCTTTTTTTTTTTGTAATTGCTGTATATGTTACGATGACTGTACATTTAAGAAATATTCATATTGTGCGGCCATTATACACATTAATCAGAGTGTTCGGAGAATGTGCATATTTCCAATTGAATAAATTAGTTTCGTAAATAAATGTGCAAATTATTCAATTATAATTACGCATCTTCACCGCATATCGTGCGAAATTGTTTCATAAACTCTTACATTTTACCTATTCTCCTGCAATGTCCGTTAATATAAACAGTGCACAAAATATGTCTATTCATGTCTCATTCACTCTAACAGATGTGTTATTGTCGTAAACTTCAGGCACCATTTATTTTTTTTAATTTTTGCATTACAGTGAAACCCCTCTAAAGCAGCCACCTTCGGGACTGAGACAAACTGGCCTTATTAGAGGAGTTCCACTGTACATAATTATGGATTATGTGAACAAAAAAGGGACTGTGATTGAATGACCGCTTTCAAGGGGTGGCCTGATTAGAGGGGTTCTACTGTATTTGATTATAGAAACATAGCATTCCCCCATCTCTTGGCTTTTGGCTACTGAAATCAGGTTTCAGTATTCCTAGTGGGCACAGAGATAACTCCGTTATTACAACAAACAAATATATGACCTAAATATGTTTGAGATTATTATTATAATACAAGGGTGGAACTCCGCAAGTTACAGTCATTGAACACTGTTCGTGTATTATCATCATCTGTTATTGTATTTCAACAACATTCTTGGTTGCAAGTTACGTACCAATTCTACTAGAAATATTATAACGCACAAAATAACTATTCAGAAATGCCTTGGTGTGTGACCTAAATATCTCGAAAAGACGATAAATTCTTATCTATTTTGACGGAATGAAAAAAAAAAAATTAACAACAGGGGATTCCAACATAATACATCTTTTGTGGTCGAGACAAGATTTACACATGCAAAACCCAACTAGATTTAGAAGATTCAGCCGATATAATTGAAAATGACTGATACTAAGTGGTCTCAGGAACAGTTGGTTCTATTGCAAGAAGGCTTAAAATTTATGTTTGACAGAATAGAAAAATTCTAAACTTGTGTAGTGGGGGTAAAAAACAAGATTACATACCAGTGCTAAAAATGTAACCCTGGAGTTGACACTTTTATACCACTCTTTATACACTGAAAAACAGAGGAATTTTAATTGACAAAGAAATCTAATGTTGTAAAACACGTTCGGAAAAGTCAGTTTTAAGGAGCCTATAAAATTCAGTGAAAGGTGCAGTGGTAATTATAATTTATCCAACTGAAAAATGTGGTTCTAGCCAGTACCAATTAGAAAAATAACGTAAGATGCTACTTAACAGAACTATACGCATTTTCGGAAAGTAGAAAAAGGGAAAAAGCGCGTAAGGCGTGCGACTAGGGTCGCGAGTTCGCGCCCGCGTCGCCAAATCCCAGCTCGTATAATGTACGGTCAATCATATTCGTTGGTAAAGAGTGATATTACCAATAACCCTTAAAAATGATATTGTTTGAGTAACGGGTCACACTCAAAACTCTTTATGTTTTAAGTTTTTTTGTGAGAAATCAACTGCCTAGTTTACTTTGTTTTGAATTTCGCTCGAAGCTACACAAGGGCTATCTGCGCTAGCGGTCCCTAATTTAGCAGTGTAAGACTAGAGGGAAGGTAGCTACTCATCATCACCCACCGCCAACTCTTGGGCTACTCTTTTACCAACGAATAGTGGGATTGACCGTAACATTATAACGTCCCCACGGCTGAAAGGGCGAGCATGTTTGGTGTGACGGGGATTCGAACCCGCGACCCGCAAATTTTCAACTGCTTAAGTGTTTGCCTCCCGTAAAAATGTAATGGGCTCGATTTCGTGTAGGCCTAATCTAAAAATTGTGGAATGTATTTTGAAGGGTGTGTGTGTGTGTTAAGAATGTACATTTAGACAGTACATTTCAGTTTAGATAACTACGTTCTAGTGATATATTAGATTATGTTTGGGTATAAGAATTTTTCATTGTATTTTTCTTCTTCTTAACAAGCCCAGCATGACCAGCTGGTTAAGGCACTTGACTCGTAATCCGAAGGTCGCGGGTTCGAATCCTAGTCACACCAGATGTGCTCGCCTTTTCAGCTGTGTTATAATGTGACGGTCAATCCCACTATTCGTTGGTAAAATTTGACAGTGGGTGGTGATGAGTAGCTGCCTTCCCTCTAGTCTTACACTGCTAAATTAGGGACGGCTAGCGCAGATAGCCCTTGTGTAGCTTTGTGCGAAATTCAAAACAAACCAGTCTTCTTAACAAGAACGATGCAAATTTTAATTTTTGTATTCATTTTATTATTCTGTTACTTAAAAAGATCACATTTCTTTTGCGTTATCAGTTTCGTACTGAAACTATTTGCTCGGTATAGCCAGGTGGTTACGGCACTCGACTCGTAATCGGAGGGTCGATAGTTCGCAGCTCCACCCCACCAAACATGCTCACCTTTTCAGCCATGGTGGCGCTCTAATGTTTTGATCAATCCCACTATTCATAGATAAAATAGTAGCCTAAGAGTTGGTAGTGGATAGTGATGACTAGTCTTGTACTGTTAAATTAAGGACGGCTAGGGCAGATAGCCCTCGTGTAGATTTGCACGAAATTTAAACAAATTAAAAAAAACTGAAGTTGTTATATCTAGTATTGTGTGTGTGTGTGTGTGTATTATTGATTTATTGTGCTCATGAAATTTAAAACTTAAAATTATTGATTTATCTCGTGTCATCCATATCGTATAGTTCATTTAAAATTTAAATCGAAAATCAGCACTTAGCTAAAAGCGATTATTCGTAGTACATCTGTTAAAGTTGTTTCGCGCCCCTGCATACACCACCATGTTGTTTTGTCAGTTATATCCTCTACCTGTGCCCCTGGGTAGCATAATATAAATATTTTCTCCTTATTTACCTCTACGGATTATCCTATGCACATGCCTTGTTAAAGAATCACGTTTAACTGTGACCCCTAATCATCCATATTCTTCTATGACCCTTTGTTTTCCTAATAGTTCCTCATCTGCAGAAGCCAAGGGCTAAAATTTGTTACCCAACAAAATAAGGCCATTATAATTAAGTTCGCTGCTTTTTACTGTAACAGTACTCTTTCTAACTTCCTTAAATACTGGTGTTCTCTAATTTCTACTGCACATATATCTGGAATACCATTGGTACATTATTTATTTAATCATTCTTATGTTGATGTCTTTTCTGAAAACATGGTCTATTCCATTTGGATTATCGAATTTTAAACAACAAAATACACTGCTCGACAGATTTATATTCAAATTAGCCGGTACCCAGCTGGTACAGCGGTAAGTCTGTGGATTTACAATGCTAAAATTACGGGTTAGATTCCCCTCGGTGGAGTCAGCAAATAGCCCAATGTGGCTTTGTTACAATAAAACAAACAAACAATCAAATTAGCCGAAAGAATATACTTACCTGTTACTTATGGAACGTAAGGTTTAATCCCACCATCCGATTGACTTAATAGAAGTCACGTGACCGACGAGTGCATCACAGTATGTGTAGTTCATATTGAAAATATCAAATACCAATAATGATAACACGATGTGTAGCTATTTGATGATATGGGCAATATGTGTTACATAAACAAGTGTGCACTTGAAAGCTCGTGATCATAGTGTTTCTAATATTACAGAATCATATCGTATCATACAACAGTTCAACTGCATTGTTTTTTTAAGTGACTTGTCATGACCTACTAGTTAACGTTACGGACTATATGTTCAAGAGTTCATGGTTCGCGTCCTGTTGCCGCAAAAGCGAGCTCCGCCATTTGGTGTTTTGTTTGCGTTATAAGAATGACGGTCAAATTCTACTATCCGATTAGAGTAATTCAAGAATTAGTGTTATGGATATAGTTGAACAATTAATCTTTCTCTAACCTCCGAGCGTTTCCAAGATACTATTGTACTGGTCTGTAAATCATAAAGTCCACGGTTCGTGTCCTGTTTCCGCAAAATCGCGCCTTGCGCTTTGATTCCGTTGATGCATTATAATAGTGACGATAATATTCCACTATTACTTAGAACAACCCAAGAACTGGTGGAGAATGCTGGTGACTATATGTTCCTCTGATAAATCAGTTCAGAATATGGACGACTAGCGCAAATAGCAGCTGTTTAGCTGTGTACCATTAAATGAAACAAACTAAATCTTTTTTGGCCAAGAAAACTTGACATTTATTTTTTCACCACCTTGTATATCAATAGTTGCATGTACACACAGCTAATGCGGTACAGAGGCGTCGAAACCAGAAGTGCTGTAGCACCTAACATTTTATACATGACTTGTATATCAACTGTAATCATCTTATTAAATTTACAACTCATTTCTACTGTAATAAAATCTACATCTCTAAACAAGTATCCTCACTTTACAAGTCCTTCCTACGCCCCGCATCGTAAAAGCGTGGAAAGTAAACAAGATTTTCTTTATTTTTTTGCATCTTATTAGAATGGATAGTAAATGAGTAATAAGTAAGAGATAGTTCTAAACGTTAATCAATCAGATGTTCACTTCTGTCCCTGGGCTGCTTCCTAGAGTGTGTCATAATGAAATGAAAGGAAGTGGTGAAAACAGGACTTTTTTATGTAGTTTAGTATTTCAGAATATTGCGTGGTGTAATTTATTTGAGTTTCAAACTTCAGTTCTTATTGTACAATTACGGAGAACTCTCGTCTGCCTCAAACTTTTCACGTAAAGATTTTGCTTATCAAAATTGCTTTTCTATTTTTTTTAAGTGTTTAAAAATGAACATAATGACAGGTCCCTGCTTTCAAACGACGTACAAGAGAGAAAGAAAGCTCGTTTTGAAAGCTCGCTCGTGTACAGCTCAAAATTTATTCAGCAATTTACAAGTGAAGAAAAAAACACCTTTTCTTAGTACGGGGAGTTATAACGACTTGATTCGCGTTGCGTGTATAAAAGAGGTTTGTATATCTTATGGTGAAACTTCGTAAAAGGATTACATGTATTTATATATCTACTTTGGATTATTTAAATTTACAGGTGGCTACACGCAAAACAACTCATTTATTTTAGTGTAAAAAAACAGTAGAGAATACTGTAGTTTGAATGCAATATCGTTAGTAGTACAAGCAATGTATAGGGTGATTTTAAATGTAATGAAAAGGTCTGTGAAACTGCTAACAACATACGTCTAACATTTCTTTGCAACGTTTCGTACACAATCCCTTCGTTAGAAAGTTTAAATCATGTTACATAGAAAAAAAAAAGGCTTAGACAGAATCTATCAAGTGAATGATACTCAAACGTTTTTAATACATTTTTTTTAATTAAAAAATAACTAAATACATTATACATACTAACCCACTTGAAAAAGCCGTCTCCCAACCTATTAATATGACAAATGTTTTGATAATAAGTTTTGGAACAGTTACAATATATTTATGTAATTAATAAAGCCATAAGAATTTTTGTACGGAACTCTGCTGTGGAATACTGCAGTTTGCTTTAGGTGAGAATGTCATAAATTCAAGCACGCGTTCTCAAATAACAGCGCCTTACTGGAATGCTACAAAGTTCGTGTACTTGTTAGACCACACACGATTAGAGATAAAGAAACTGTAGACAGTTTGGAACTACTGAATATACTGAGATGTTTTATTAGGTAATTAAATAGCCTGGAGAAGATAAATTTATACCAACTTTATTTCATTTTCTTAAGGTGAACAAAGCAACTGAGATGAAAGTACTGTGGTTTCTTTAAAGCTTATTAAGCTGGATGTGTCTGTAATGTATAACCTGAATCGTAACAAAAAAACTTGATTCCACTGTACTTGTTGGTTACTTTTGACTTTTTACGCTACTAAATTGTTTATAAATTAAAATAAATGTAATATTATTCTAATCCCAAACTGTCTACTATATCCATTACCTCCGGATCTTTTCACCTAATACGATGGCCAATCTGGTTTGCTGTGTTACGATAACAGACACAGCACTGCTTAAGACTGTATTTTGAATTTACTCTTACGATGTGAACCAGCGTAAGTCAGTGAAGTGTAAACTTTATCAGTTGTATATGAACCGTCGGAATTATTGTAAGGATTAAGAACACAACATTATTTATTTATTATTTAACATCAATTATTGTTTTTTTTCTTGAACAGGCATTTGACCTAAAATTGGAGCACGCAAAACAATGCCAATTTACTCGAGTTATTAATAGAGATCAGAGTATCAATACAAAAAGTATTGTTTTATAAGCATAGGAAGTTTCGAATCACTTTACAATGCTCAGTATAAGCTAAACATGTACAGTAAAGGTTCAAAGATCTCTTTAATTTCCAGAATCATGCGACTAGTAGACAGTATAATGACTAAATATTTCGTCCTAGGACTATGACACACGTTCCACGCACTTGGCTTTGTTTTACGTTTCGTAGCAACTTGTTTATTTCATAATCCACGTTTAAATACAAACTCTTTCATTCCTTCAGCTGTAAGAATTTGGTCACACGTCATCATCTGGAACAGTCGCTAGGTTACTTAGTTAATGAATGTAAGAGTATAGAAGCGTCTGTTTCACTTGTAAGAGGATACACTAACATACGACTTTGGTTTAAAAAAAAAAGAAGGTCATTGACTCTATTTCAGAACGTAGAAAATTTTAATCATTGTCTATTTCTTTGTACTTGCGTCGCATAACACAAACGCAACTACTGTGTAATCTTGACTATTGTTCGTATGCACCCATTGCTGATTGGAACAGTTGTATAAATTACATTGTTAGGCCACATTTCATTGTAGTACGTGTGGCTGTTTAATATTATAATGTTGGTTAATAATAATTGTGTGAGTCAGACCACCAATGTGGCTTAAGAGATTCGGTACAAAACTGCTTTAAAGCTTAGAATGGTTAATGGGAAAGCTTAAAAACTGTTCTTATATTAATTATTCTGCTAATTTAAACTTACTATTGCCTTTATATAATTTCCTGACATTTCCTCAAAATCATGTTCTTTGAGCAAATAAACTAGGGGTTTGGTGGTTAAGGTGCTCGACTCGCAATCAGTGGTTCACGAGATCGAACCTCCTCACGTGAAATGCTCCTCCTTTCAGCCGTAAGATATTAATGTTACGATTAATATCACTTTTAGCTAAATAATAGCTCAAGAGCTGGTGATGAGTCGTGTTGACCAGCTTAACTACCTCTCCCATAGTTTATCGCTTCAAATTTTAGGCACAGCCAGTACGCGAATTCCTAAAAAACTAGCGAAAAACAATTATGTTTATGTTCTCTCTGCTGAGGCAATTTTACATCAGAGATTCTGTTTAATTTTAAACAGATTCAGTGGTTTGTCTACGAAGTTTTCTTCCTCGACATTATGTTAAAATTGTAAACATTCGAATTTCCTGTTGAAATTTCTTTTACCATTCATTGTAGTTGCTGATTATTTTGTTATTTTCTAGCTAATTATTCTCTTAGTTTTGATTCTACATTACTCTAATTCCACGAAGAAAAGAAATCATTCAACGAACAGGGTGATTTTATAAAATGGCGCACACGTTACACTGTACTACGTTGGTAATTTTGTTTTGTTTGTTTTTTTTGAATTTCGCACAAAGCTACTCGAGGGCTATCTGTGAATGCTATCTTAATTTAGCAGTGTAAGACTAGAGGGAAGGCAGCTAGTCATCACCACCCACCGCCAACTCTTGAGCTACTCTTTTACTAACGAATAGTGGGATTGATCGTAACATTATAACGCCCCCACGGATGGAAGGGCGAGCATGTTTGGCGCGACGGGGATGCGAACAGGTACTTTTGTTAAGATTAAAAGGATGTCAGTGAAATCACGTGCTGTAAGTTATAGCCACAAGCGTGCGTGTCTGTTTATGTTGTGTTATTAAGAACGTCGTGCGCGTGTTCTCTATAGTTAACACAGCCTATACTAATGGCCGTGTAATAATATCAATTGTTTAGAAAATATATATATATATATATATATATATATATATATATGTAAAAATGGCTCGTTTGGGTTGAGAAAAATTTTTACGTAGAGGAGCGAACAACGTTTCGACCTTTTTCGGTCATCGTCAAGTTCACAAAGAAAGGAAGAGGTAACTGACCGAAAGATGACCACATGTTTGAAAGGGGTTGTGTAACTGAGTCTCGCAATGTAGAGAGCGAGCTTAGATGTTTTAATATATAATTTTATATTATTTATTTTATTATGATTATTTATTATATTATTTTTAATATAGGTATAAAGGTGTTCCTTTGTATTGGTTTATTTTGGGCTTGAGTTGTTGTATAAGTAAGGCTTCTTTTCATTTTGCGTTTGTTTATGTTTGTTTCTTTATTTAGTATTTGAGTGTTTTCTATGGTTATGTTGTGTTTATTTGACTTGCAGTGTTCGAAAACGTGTGAAGGTGACTTTTTATGTTCTTTGAATCTGGTTTTCATTTTTCTATTTGTTTCTCTGGTGTGGTGTTTGTCAGTGTAGTTTTTACATAGTATAGACCTCAGTTTTGTGCCTGGTTTTTAAATAAATTTGGTATTAACTGGAATGTCATATTTTGTTGCTAGTTTTTGCTAAATGTTGGTTATTTTTTTGCTGATGTCGGGAATATATGGTGTGCAGCAGTATATGGTTTCGTGATTTATTTGATTCTTGAGATATATTTACTTTTGTTGGTTGATTTTGTAGGTGTGTGCGTATAATGTTTTCTACGGTTTGTGGAGGAAACTTATTGATGTTGATGAAGTATTGTTTTATTTTGTCTAATTCATCATTGTTCGCTCCTCTACGTTTTATCGACATCACTGATTAATATTAATTGTTTGTTTTACTGGGTGGTTCTAGAAAATCACGTGTTTACAAGACACAGCACCTTTTTGTAAAATACATTCCAGATAAGACCTAGTGTTTCATATTTTCAGAATTTATTGCGTATAGAGGCCGCCACCTTCGCGCTCAACTCCTCTGATTTCATTTTTTCCAGATATTTAAAAGTTCAGTGTTCGTGTAATAAGTTCGTTTGTTTTGAATTTCGCGCAAAGCTACTCGAGGGCTATCTGCGCTAGCTGTTCCTAATTTAGCAGTGTAAGACTAAAGGGGAGGCAGCTAGTCATCACCACCCACCGCCAACTCTTGGGCTACTCTTTTACCTACGAATTTGGGGATTGACCGTCACATTATAACGTACTCACGGCTGAAAGGGGCGAGCATGTTTGGTGCGACCCTCTGATTACGAGTCGAACGCCTTAACACGCTTGGCCATGCCGGGCCCCGTGTAATAAGACTGAAAGTTGAAGATTAATGTGTGAACCAATTTGTAAGGTCCACACCATAAGATTTGGTAGTCTACACAATATGTCCATTGATAATCACTCAGTGTATAATCTGTTCTGTATTTTATGTAGATTGTAATAATAAATATTTTAAATCTGTAAAGTCTTGCATGTTGAAGACAGTAATTAATTATCTGGTTTATCCTTCAGGTTCTTTAACATTGTAAAATTGAGAAGTTTAGAACTCAGGACATGAATATAAAACTAGGCATGATAGAAGCCGTCTTCAGCTAAGACAATGTCATTTTTCAAATATGATTGTTATCCATAGGTTGCTTTCCGATGTTGTGGAGGCAGTAAATTTGAGCTAATTAAAAAAACAAATCTTGATAGATCTATGAATGATAAGGGCTGGCTTTGATATTTTTAGATTGGCCTGGAGACTGGAACAGCTGAGATGGACAGATAAGTTCCTTGTTGAACCCTAAACATTATGTTGTGTTATTATTATACAATATGTACTTATATTACAGAACTTTTGTGTTTTGAATGTTGTTATTTTTGAACAGTTGTTACTTAGTCTTACCATAGCGATCATAGTTTCTTTTGTTCTCGTATAAAACATTTCTAGGAACTATAGCTCTAACCCTAAAGAAGTTTGGCTGCATGTATCGTGTCTATTGTAGTTTACTTATTCTGTACTACGCATGGACATCTGATGGTTATTAACCTCATCTATGTGATGATACCTGCGTGACATCAGCCAAACGTGTTGTGAGGTTAGGTCATAGTAATAGCTATTAAAGAGCCAAGTATCAAATAACTAATAATTACAGCTTACAAGATGTAATAAAACAACTTATAGAATGATCAAGTGCTTGTTGATATTTTTTTTAACTAATACAATAAACAATGTTTACAAATTACTCAGTGGCAGCTATTCTGGCTAAAATAGTCTGTAGTTTTGCTTTAATCACGAGTAATACGTTTTTATATTCATGCATTTGTCAAACTAATATATAAGTCAATATATGTTATGTGCTGAAGTTGTGTTACGAATTGATATTTATATATATAAATAGATTCTTTACTGTGGTTTAAGATTATATAGAAATAAAACATTGTTCGACGCTAGTACGAAACAATTGACTAGTTATTCTTCTCCATGTCATTATACGTATTTTAGAATGCACGAGCTGGGATACCCGTACCCTGGGCGGAAGTTATGTAAATCCGTGATTAATGAAAACAATCTTTAATAAACAAAAACACAACGCCCATAAAAAGAAATAGCAAAATGTGAAGCCGTAAGTTTGCATGTATCTTCTCATGGACCCAAGAAACCTTCATGCCAAATTTAGTGAAGATCTATCAATAGAGGCGAAGTAGTGATAAAAACAAAGCAAAAAAAAAACACAAAATGCAAAATTGAAAATTTGTGTTTATTTACCCATGGACTTGATGAATTTTCATACCAATTTTGATGAAGTTCCATCCACACCCTGAGAAGTATTTACGTGAACATACAACGGACAGTACTGTTATGTTTACACAGATGGTGCAGTGCATTAGATCCGCATGTTACATATTTATGACGTCACATCTGCACCCTATAAATTGAAAAAAAAAAAAACAAACAAATCTGCATGCACACAGGATAAACATTTCGCGGAGTTAGGGGTTTCACATCGCGTATCAAAAAAGTGTTTCCAGTATCATATAAGCAAGAGTTCCATTATATTATGATTACTCTGTTTTGATTTCAAACCTGCATTGGGAAAACTTCCTGCATCTTTTATGCGTATACTATTATCTTGCAATCGTATATATCAACGTGTTTTTCAATTTATTACGTTCGGTTTTCAAAATTACAGGCTATAAAATGTTTTCGTGAGTGTTGTAAAGCACAGATCGATATATCCTGTTAGTTTGTTATGGAGACACAATTAGCGAAGTATTACACCGAGTGGTTCTGTTTATCGTATAGTGTGGCCAAGGAAAATAATTATTCTACAGAACTTTATATTGTACATGTTAATCTATGAGTAACCTTTTGTTTGAAACATTTGAAAACTATAATGACTTTATTGTTTAAATATAAATGTTATTTCCCTTACCGTTCTTGTATTCATATGATTTTAAAATCCTAATTTTATCACATTGGTATCAAAACCTTGCTCCAGTACCCACCCTAGTGGCTCTGTTGCAAGTCTGTTAGCTTACGACATTAAAATTCTAGTTTCGATACACGTAATGGGTAGAGCACGGATAACCCACTGCACAGCTTATGCTTTACCACAAACAAACTGAAACGTGAAAGCCAAGACCTTGAAATATATTTATTAATTTTTACATGAAAATAAACTAGTTTATTTATGACATCTTTGCTAGTGATTTTCAATGTAAATTGCTTACTTTATATAGGAAATTAACGATATATATGTTTATTTGTAAAACTTAGCCATCAATTATATTAGCTTCAACATCTAAATTAGCATAACCCTAACAAAATAGCCTTGCGTTCCTTCGGATGGCATTAAAAAAAATTGAGTAACTAGGCCAAAAGAAAGAGTTTCAATTAACAGGTAGACAAATTAAAATGTGTCCTTGTAAAAGAGACCTGAATAAAAAGAACTCGTACAAGGTTAAATACACTCCTGTTTTCGTTTTCCAGATTGTTAATGTTTTACATGGATAAAGGTGAAAGAAATGAAAGGGTAGTTTAAATAATTATCCATTACTTTTTTCCGCTTTATCAATGTAAAATAAAATTAAAGGTAGATTTGTTATTATACCCATGGAATGCAATGTAGTTTGAGTTTATGTTCAAATTGCAATAAATTGAATTACGTCAATACGTTTCAGATTACTAATTTTAATTACTTTTTTTTATATAGCTTAAAATAAAGCAAACTTTATTTTTAATTCGCATATTCAGATCTGTCATAATCATGCAGAATGCATAAACTACAAATTCCTTTCAAGTTCTAGAAAAAGTAGTAGTGAGGGGAAACTACATTTTTCATAGGTTGCATTGTAGCAAGTTTTAATGTAGACATTTTAAATTGCAATATGTTTAATGAAAGTATGATCTTTATATGGATAGTCTGTTTGATGGTTAGAGCGCTCGATTCGCAATTTGCGGATCACGGGATCAAAACCCTTTGCTAAACATGACTGCCCTTTCAGCCTTGGGAGCATTATTTTGTGAGGTTCAATCCTACTGTTCATCGGTATTACTTAGCGATGAGTGTTGTTAACTGTCATCCCTCTGTCGTATAACTTTAAAAATTGTAGACGGTTAGTGGGCTGCTGGGTATGAAATTCAGCAAACAAACTTTATGAATAATCGAATATCAAATTCATGAGACGGTAGTTCGGTGAATTTACCAAGAAACACGTCTGTCTGAATTTATATACAGGTTAAGTCATGAAAAGGTGTACACACACTATCTCCTTGTATGTATACCTTAATTATTTGTATGAATACGTAGGTACAGAATAGTATAATAGAAGAAATTTGCAAAGATTTTAAATTGTATCTTAATTCATATAGCTGATAGAGCACTGTAGAATGGTGTAAAGAAAACCGTCTCTTAAAGAGTTATTGTGTGAACAAAGTAACCAGTTTACTTTGGTTTTACTTTAAGTTCTGATGAACTGACTGAACTAAGAGACAAAGTAGAGAGAGAGAGGTGGGAATTAGAAAGCTGCTAATATAATGATCTAGTTACGAAACGTATTCAGAGACAAAATATTTTATTAAAGTGATATATGATTGTAAAGGTATGTAACAACGAAGCTAGGAATATAAATTTACAAGTAATTCGTCTGAACAATTAGTATATAACCATTAGAGATTTAACTACGCAAATATACTAGTGGACTGTTTCAGTCGACGTATATTTAATGAATATGAACATTTAATAATCTTAGACGGGGTTATGTCTAATGTTAACAAAGAAGAAATATTGGAACAGAAAAATTTATATATATTTAATTTTGTACATTAATTCAATTAAAAGTTAATCAAGCCATAATTAAAATTATGGGCATAAGTAAGTATTACTACCCTATTTTAATTTTGAATTGAATTCAAATACCAAAATTAAATAATTACTCTATTTTAAGTATTATAATTATTTTCAATTATTTTTATCATTTACATCAAAAGTATAAATTATTTTAGAGTGCCCTGTCAAAGGTCACATTCAAAAACACTATATCGTAATTAATTGATGTTTTAAGTATATTACAACATTTGAAGTAATAACCTACACATGTATTTTACATAAAATCAAATGTATAATTTATTACGTATTTGATAATTTCATTACGCGACAAGTATTAATATCTTTTAGATTATTGAAATGAAAAATATCTTTAGCAATAAGCAAATATTAATTCAAGAAACATATTATTCAAATTTCAGTGTTAAGTGTTTCACATAAGAAAGACCAGTGTATATGCGATCACATCACACTTTGATTTCTGTTTATCATTTATGGATTAGGGATAGTGGATTTTTAACAATGTTCTGTTTTAACAAAAGGGGAAGGGTCTCTTTATGTCACTCAATAAAAAATGGCCAAATTTTGTGAATTTAAATCTTGATTAAAACTTTTCCTGTTTTGCTAGTTTTTAGTAATCGGGTTTTGAATGAATACGTTAATTACTTTCATGTTTATGTTAATTAGAGGTTAGTGTTGATTTATGTAGAAGCTTCATGCAAGTCTTACAAAAATATAAATTAATTATTTCTTGTTTTTATTGTTTCCTCTGTTTTTTTAATGTCACGGGTACACGTCATAAAATTCAATTCAAAAGTAAATTCTAACGTAACTGTTCTAAACGATCAGTATTTTAAAGATTAAATACCTGGTAAACATCATGACGAGGCATATAAAATATAACCTAGAACTGCGTAGAAATTCCTTTAAAAATTTTATTGGGGAATTTTTATACTTGCAGGTATGTTTTTGATGTGTTTTGATACAATTAAAAATAGTTCAACTTTTTTTTCAATAAATATTGTCTTTTACACATTCTCCTTACAGGTTTTAATGAACCCAGTTTTACTCTTTTCTTGGATAGGATGTGATTCTCTCTCAATACTATAGAAATAAGCCCTGTTATTAGAATCTTCCTGTTGTATATAACTAACAATGGAGTAAATACTCGTCATGCGGTGTAGCAAGCTTTGTTATTCATGTATTGCCAGTTTTTCCCACCACAAGAAGTTCTCAGCGATTTCATGCTCCTACAGTCCTGAGGGGTCAAATCGTGGGGTGGGATAGGTGAAAGTGGCCTTGTTATGTGGTAGTTTTTCTACTAGATGTTGAGTGTATACGGGAAGATGGTTATACAGTTGAGACAATGAGACTTAAATATTTTTGCTATAACGAAGCTAATTCCTTATTTATTGTAACATTATTGTTATTATTATTATTAAGCTGTCAAACTAGTCGAACGAAGATTATATCATGTATTTTAATGATCTTAAATTACTTATAAGCCATTAAAGAAAATGTTATACGCATATTATTGTAACAAATTATCAAATAAGTTAGAAGGGTGTGAATTATAGAGAAATATGTGTTATCAAAAGAGAAAATTAAAAAATATGATAGAAGACTGAGGCAGTTAGCCAAACTACCAGGAGTTTTGCGATTTTTACAAGTTCAATGGTTTAAACTGGCTTGCTTGAAGGAATTCACGTTTTCTTTCATTTTGTACAGTAATCAATAAAGACTGGGTACCTGATATAAACTAAGTATTTTTATATCCTTTATTATAAAGTACTGACTTGGTACCTGATGTAAACTAAGTGTTCTTATATCTCTTGTTTTAAAATACTGACTGGGTACCTGATGTAAACTAAGTGTTGTTATATTCCTTGTTTTAGAGTACTGACTGGGTACCTGATGTAAACTAAGTGTTGTTATATTCCTTGTTTTAGAGTACTGACTGGGTACCTGATGTAAACTAAGTGTTGTTATATCCCTTGTTTTAGAGTACTGACTGGGTACCTGATGTAAACTAAGTGTTATATCCCTTGTTTTAGAGTACTGACTGGGTACCTGATGTAAACTAAGTGTTCTTATATCCCTTGTTTAAAGTACTCGTCTGGATTCTTAGGGATTGAACATGTCCTTGTTAAGATTCGTGTTGAAGGTACATCTTAGACCATTCTATCTTGAAAACCAACAACATATATTTCTGTTAGAATATCTAATTGATCAAAACACATATTCATTTATAATTATGTGTTTAGAACTAGCACGCTGTTGCTAAGCTATCCACGTACTTGTTTTATAAAGTGTTTATAACTTCACTGTTTCATCATACAAAGATAGTTATATATTATACATATTCTTTGAAGTTTTTCAGTTGTGGTTCTCAACATACAAAGCATTTACTAAAGCTTTTGTAAGGAAGATATACAGCGAGTGCTTATCCATCTGTAATGTCGAAAACGCTCTATTTGGCTTCATTATGTAAACTGTAGGTAAGAGTCAGGCCACGAGACACTAGAAAGAATTATTTATTTTTGACTAATATTATCACAGGTTAATATTAAATAGAACCCAACTTTTTCTATTATTTTTAATAATTGTAACTTGATTAGAAGCCATTAAAAGACAAATGTTCTTGTAACAAGTTAAGTAGGTTACAAAGGTATGAATTATAGAGCAGTATGTATTACGAAAAGAGAAAAAGTGAAAGAAGACATTTTTTTACAAAAGAGATTGAGGGGATCTTTATCCAAGGAACCAAGAGGTTGAATATGAATAGCTTACAATCAGAGGTTTCAGGGAAGCGAAATATTAATTGGAAGTTTTTATAGACCGCACGATCAGACAGAAAAGGTAAATAAGAAATTGCATAATAAGATCAGGTTTGCTACTAAAAAAATGTTCATGTAATAATAATGAGAGACCGATTTTAGGCAGATTTATTGGGGTTGAAAGGAGTCAAATAGCGAGGAAGAGAAATATTTTTGGAAGCGTTTCACGACGATTTTCTATACCGAATGATCATAGAGTCAACCAAGAAAGAGTGTGTGTGTTTTTCTTATAGCAAAGCCACATTGGGCTATCTGCTGAGTCCACCGATGGGAATCGAATGCCTGATTTTAGCGTTGTAAGTCCGAAGACTTACCGCTGTACCCAGCGGGGGGTTCTCAAGCAAAAGGCCATGTTACATTTATTATTATTATAAGATATGACTGCAAGAATTAGAGTAGGGGACAATACTTAGAAGTTATAATTAGTTGTTGTTACATGTTGAGATAAAATAAAACTTTAGTTATTAATTTTCATAAATCAAATTTGAGGTCTTGAGTCAAGATTTAATTAGATAATAGGTAAGATTAATCCTAACTGGCTCACTAAAGACTTTATATAAATATTAATGATAAATTCTGTAATGTTAAGACATTATCATTGACAGGGTGGACGATTTACAGAACTATAATAAAGCTAAATATCCCAAAGTGCTCGTGAGAAACGGCTGGCTGATAATGTTAAAACTATTAATAAGGATATTTCAAGTTTGTTAAAAGTAAACAAATGTTAGAAATCCTTAAAGGATGCTAATAGTAAGATTATTGTTGAAAAATACTAGATTGTTGAGCTTTTTAAGTGTTTTTTTTCACCTTTTGTGTTTGAATAAAAAAGATACTGGTAATATTCCTGGCCTGAACAATGTCGGTATTAATCTCTTGGTGATAAATATTATATTCAAGTTTTACTCTCTTTAATTAAAACAAAAACTACGTTCTTAGATATTTCTTAAAACATTTATTATACCAAAAACTTTTATGCTGAATACGTACTATCTTTAGTTCTAAAAGCTGGAAATTGTTTTGAAACTATAAGAAACTCGTCGTGATTATTTACCTCAGCTAATACCTGGATAGTGAATATGGATGAACAGTTAAGTATTTTGATATTATGTTTAAATAAATTAACAGAAAATTTAATCTCTCTGCAATTAAAACAATATAAAAAGGAATTAAAATTTAATGTTTATCAGTCATTTCTTTCAATCACTTGTTTGTAAGTAGAAATAGTGAGAAATTAAGATCCAGGACCAGAGAATATCCAGGTTTCCCTGGATTTTTAAATAAAAAACAAAACCTTTGTGTTTTAAGATAGTTATGATGAGAGTTACAGGTCAGTCATGTTTGTTTGTTTGTTTGTTTTGGAATTTCGCACAAAGCTACTCGAGGGCTATTTGTGCTAGC
Organism: Tachypleus tridentatus; assembly: GCF_004210375.1. Classification (NCBI taxonomy): domain Eukaryota; kingdom Metazoa; phylum Arthropoda; class Merostomata; order Xiphosura; family Limulidae; genus Tachypleus; species Tachypleus tridentatus. The sequence goes on from NC_134831.1 coordinate 78,618,449, forward strand.
CGTCCCTAATTTAGCAGTGTAAGACTAGAGGGAAGGCAGCTAGTCATCACCACCCACCGCCGACTCTTGGGCTACTCTTTTATCAACGAATAGTGGGATTGACCGTCACATTATAACGCCCCCACGGCTGGGAGGGCGAGCATGTTTTGCGCGACTCGGGCGCGAACCCGCGACCCTCAGATTACAAAGCGCACGTTTTAACGCGCTAGGCCATGCCGACCAGGTCAGTCATTTATATATCTCTAGTATAAAAATCATAGTTTAATGGAACAAGCTTTGGAAAGTTATTTAAAGATAAATATCATAAATATGAGTAAATACGGGTTCACCAAAGAGGAGTCTATTATCTTTTGTTTTTCTTTTTGAGATGTTACTTGAAGTGTGGATAAAGTATATTATGAGAAGTGATGTACTTAGATCTCCAAGAAGCTTTTGACAAGATGATAATGTATACAAAATTAGTAATTGTAGAAAAAGAACAGTTAATACAGGGTTGGTATGGGAGAAAGCAAAAAGTTGTTTGTTGTGAATGGAGTCCGATCAAAATGGACTTTTTTACTTGTGGAGTACCTCAGTGGTCAGTGTTGTGATTTTTGCAATTTTTTATTTATACTAAGGGGACTGATAAAGTCATAATTATTACATTAGTAACGTTTTGATAACTACGTTAAACTCTTGAGGGTTGTTGCCGTATTGAGAATGTTGAAAATGGCGAGCTGTATAAATATTTTGCAAATGATTCTTAAGGTAATGCATTTGGGCTATCATAATTTTATATGTAGATAAGAAGCAATTCAATAGAAAACAATTGTCTTTGCATGACGGTGATGGATCCATCGTTCAAGTTATAGAAGCAGTGCTCTGTTGCTTGTAGAAAAGATAATATAAATCTTGGTTGTATTTATTAATTCGATTTTAAATCAAAAGTGCTAATTATTTCTCTCTATAATTCATTAATTAGTCCTCGCTTGTAATGCTGTTTACTTTTTTTGCCTCCTTATCTAAGAAAGGATATTGACTTATTGGACAGGGTTCAGAAGAGAACTTCTGGAATGACCCCATAAGCGAAAGAAGACAGGTTAAGATCTATTAGCTTATTTATCGCGAGAAAGGAAGAGTGAGATACGAACTAACTGAACTTTACAGTACTGTGCGGGTGATGATGGAATAGAAGCTTCTGATTTTTTAAAACTATTTAGTGAAGAGGACAGATTAGGTTCAAATTTTCTTTTTTCTAACGGGGTGATTGACTCCACTAGCGGTTTGTTTGTATTTAAATATAAAGCTGCACAATGGGCTATCTGTACTGTGCTAACCATGAAACAATGAGATGTCTTTACAGAAGTCTTAAAAAGTGAATCGAAACATGAAAGGTTTTATATTTTTTTTTTCCCAAGAGTAGGTGTACGAAGACAACACTGAAAAACAAAATTGTCCAATGTTACGATTTGATTTGTATTGATTGTTGATATAAATGTCTTAAATTATTGGTTAGCTCAGTAAGGACTAAGGCCGTTTGAAAAAGATAAACTAAAAGAACGCTTAATACGCTTTATTTATTTACCTGTTTTAGAAAAGTTATGATGAATTATTGTTTTACAAAGTAAGTTTGTTGTGGTTTGCTTTGTTTTTTACCTCTGTAGCTTTTCTTTGAAATCTTCAGTTCCTATACCTTTCTGCCTCGTTATGTTCTGTGTATTTCTGTAAAATATGTTTCCACGTTGTTGATGGATAAAACTTTTGTTTACATTTTATACACTAATGGAACTTGTATTTCTCATGTTACAGATTTTCGTATTTGTGTAAATACGATAATAGTGCTTATATTGTGCTTCCCACAAACTGTGCTAACAGAAGTTAAAGAATTCGATCTTTTTACTATTTTATTATCAGTTTGGCAGTTAAGTTTCATATCATGGAAAGTGGTTCGTTGTTCGCTAGTTTTTTTTTAAAGTCAGTTAAGTTAAAGTTTTTACTATTTGACATAAACGTCTATCAACACCATCTACTAATTTCTTAACAATTAAATATTAAGAACACTAACTGAGTTATTCTAGCAAGACAAGTTCAAATTTTAATTATTTTTTTCAGCGTGCATCATGGCGCTGATATTCATTATCACTGAAGCTTTTTTTGGTAGTACTTGGTACTTTATTATGGTCAGTGTCCCACAACAATATGAATATGTCCTGCGGACTTACAACGATAGAAACTGGATTTCGATACCCGTGGTAAGTAGAGCAAAGATAGCCTATTGTGTAGCTTTGTGCTTAGCTTCAAACAAACGCGTACACTATGAATTTTAAAAAGTAATTGAACATCATACCCTTAGAAAGAGGTAAAAATCAGCTTGTTTCGCCATCATGACCTCATTTGGATCAGGTAAGGACTCGCCTTTGGCACTATTGTGTTACTAACACTTTTTTATTCTTATAGCAAAGCCACAAGAGGCTATCTGTTTAGCCAACTGAGGGGAATTGAACCCTTGATTTTAGCGTTGTAACTCCGTAGACTTATCGCTATACTAGTGGGGTGCTACTATCACTTTTCACCAATCGTGGTGTACGTATTTGGGATTGGTCGATTTTCTTTTTTCTCAAATAGCTCTACATTATGGCGGTGGGTGGTGGTGACTAGCTGCCTTCCATCAAGTCTTACGCTGCTAAATTAGGGACGGTTAGCACAGATAGCCCTCGTGTAGGTTTGCGCAAAATTCAAAACAAACAAACTCCAAATTTAGCGAGATTTCGGGCTATATTTATGTAAAAACATAGTTCAAATATTATTTGACCCTAATACCCACCAGTCATGGCATACGATATCCCACAATGCATTATTATGGTGAAACAGTTGTGATCTTACCTTTTTAGAGAATCATAAAATAGAAGCAGTGTAGCGTTTCCTAGGTTACAGTGCCAAGCATTCATGGCTCCCGTAACTTTTACTGATAGACTAAGTCCACATATACCAAAGAGATCAACACTCTGATATTACATCAAACACTTTACATGGATGAGATGACCCATTCAAACCTAAGTCTTTTCATCCAAAGCAAATGTATAAGTATGTTAATCCATTGTTTTCCTATGATTTGTTGTACATTATCCTCCAACCATGGCTTATATGATCAAACAAAGCAGTCGCCATGATAGTCTAGGCCTTAAGTTTATAACTACAGCCCGTCCATAAAGTACATTAACATGGAGCTTTCTGCACACGGTGTATGTGTTGATCTATATTCTATAATTAAGGCCTTGGTTGGTGATTAAAAGCCAGGTAATCTTTTTTAAAGTTTGCAAAGAATAAGATGTGATTAATTTTTTTAAGCAGCTGGATCATCACAGGTGAAGCAAAAAGTCTCGGACATTGATATCATCATTGATGGTGTCCTTTAATTAATTGGATCCAACTTATTATCTATAGTTCTTTATTTGTTTGTTTTTCTGTAAGTTCTACATATTTGTGCATCGTTGAATTTATTTGCTAGTTCAATGGAAAGGACTTATTACCAGTTGGGGTTTATCTTATTCACATGTAATGTATATCATAGAACTATTAAAATAACTATGGCAGAAATCAATTGTTTTTCTCGTTATTTGTCTTTTTCGTAGCCTATAGTGTGACTCTGAATAACCCATCGCTCAAATGTAAGTTCTCACCCTATTACGATTTACTAGCAATCTTGAATTTAACTAATACTGGATTTTAAATTATTCATTTTAGTTTTAGGTATTTTCAACATTAATGGTATCTTATGCAACACGTGATCTAGATGACCAGGTCAGATTCAAATATAGCCATCCAGCGAGGGAATTCAACCCATTCATCAGCACTAGCCACTTATGTAGCTACTGACAACCGAATAACGAGATTTGCAAGCATAATTTTACTGTCCGCACAGTATAAAATGCAGCATATCGCGACTCGAACCTTAGACCTTATAGTACGCAGCCTGATGTTCTAACCATTTGTTAAAATTCCCGTATTGTGACTAGAAAAAGTTACTTGCGTTATTTTATTCACAATTTGCGATGATCGGTGGAATTTAGGCTTCAAGCTCAGATCTTACAATGTGAACTTCTTTATCTCCCTGGTTTAACTATAAAATTGTCTCCATTGTATTCCTAGTAATGTTTGTCTATTGAGCGTCGTACATGATTGACCAATCAAACGATGGTGTAAATATATAGGTTGAGCTTGTTTAATTGTTAATATGAAATAAAATTAATACCAATTGAATTGGATCATAAAACGAAAACTATTATTGATAAAAAATACTTTAAATATTAGTAAAATGCGTCATTTTAATGTATTTAAAGTCACTTCTAAAATAAATCTATGAAAACAACGGAATTGTTTTTGTATCTTATCAACCTATTTCAAGAATATGATGCGTTTATATATGAGTTTTACATTTTTCTACTTAGTAAGAAGTTTTGATTTCTCTATAGTGTTTTTGAGGCTGCCGGGGAATGTTGTAAATCTTTAGACATAGTAAATACCTTCATCCCCCTAAATAACCTACCTGTTACATTATCATACAAAGGTGAAATCAAGATCAGTCATATACTCTTTGAAACTATCAACGTGATATAAAAAATATGCCAATGCAAATATTGTGGTACGCAACGATATTACCATAGAAACGTTGCTTACGGGCTTTTCATAAATTTATATAATTTTCGAAATCGAAAACATTTCGCTTTGAACCTGGTGAATTATAAAACTATTCAAACAAGGGACAGGCAGGATGACCGTGATTTGACCTTTATATCATGATATCATAAGATAACAAATGGGCTCTAATCTCCTTTTTACTTAATTATTAAGAGGATATTAATAACATCGTAAGATGTTTATTTCGCTTTGTCATAATGACAAAAGGATCTTCTAAAATAATAAAAACACATATTTCCACCATTGATTTCATTTTCTCGCAACACAGTAAACGTTACTTCGTGTAATGTTTCGTTGTTATTAGTAACAATGTAAGAGAAATTATTTATTGGGTACTAAAATGATAGAGAGCGCAATTTGGTTGTAATTGCGTAAAATGACAATGAGTTTGCAAGCACTTTGAATTAATGTATTGTTTGTTTGTTTGTTTTTGGGAATTTCGCACAAAGCTACTCGAGGGCTATCTGTGCTAGCCGTCCCTAATTTAGCAGTGTAAGACTAGAGGGAAGGCAGCTAGTCATCACCACCCACCGCCAACTCTTGGGCTACTCTTTTACCAACGAATAGTGGGATTGACCGTCACATTATACACCCCCACGGCTGGGAGGGCGAGCATGTTTAGCGCGACGCGGGCGCGAACCCGCGACCCTCGGATTACGAGTCGCACGCCCTACGCGCTAGGCCATGCCGGGCCGAATTAATGTAACTGAAGGAAAATGTCCATTACCATCAATATACTGGTTACTGTATCTGAACGAATTAATTTCCTTCTGTTGGTTGCGGCTAATTTCCTACAGACGTGTGTATGTGTGTCTTGTAATCTTGCACGTGGAGATGAATGAAGAGTTGTTCATTTAAAGGTACAATTTTAAGACTCGATCAAACTACTAAACAAAATTTCCTCAAACAACTTTAAATGTTAACCGTAGGCAACAGAGACTTGGAATTTATTAAAATATTCTACTTACTAACTTCGATCTCCCTAAGCTTGGATTTTTAATTATTTATCACTAGTTATATGAGTATCGTAACTAATTCATTTAGCGTGGATCTATATCCAACTTCACGTGCTATTTTCTTAAAATCTCCTTTCCTTTGAATATTAAGACTATTCTTACACATTTATAATTGCAGTATGTCAACTTTCATTTAGCATTCAAGTGACAGTTTGTAGTCTAGTTTGTTTGTTTTGGAATTTCGCACAAAGCTACTCGAGAGCTATCTGTGCTAGCCGTCCCTAATTTAGCAGTGTAAGACTAGAGGGAAGGCAGCTAGTCATCACCACCCACCGCCAACTCTTGGGCTACTCTTTTACCAACGAATAGTGGGATTGACCGTTACATTATAACGTCCCCACGGCTGGGAGGGCGAGCATGTTTGGCGCGACGGGGATGCGAACCCGCGACCCTCAGATTACGAGTCGCACGCCTTAACGCGCTTGGCCATGCCGGGCCCAGTTTGTAGTCATGGTTTCATGTTTTGTAAGAATTTACTTAATACAGAATGTGTGTGTATTTTAAAACATTCAATAAACGTGTTAGTGGTGACTATTGAATCTTTTTTTCCCCATACATTAAAGAAATTGAACAGTACTAAGTCAAAAACATGTAAGGTCATAATGGCATGTGACCTCATTAACCTTTCAACAGATTCATTTGGTGGGTTTATATGTTGAATCCTTGGAGTAAAGAGTTATGAAGAAAGCGTGCGACTGAAATAATTACCATGTAAGTGAACAGAAGATAGGGCAGTGGAAGTCAGGAAGTAGATACCTGTCTCCTACTTACCTACTCTAATTCCCTTACTTAAATAGCTGTGATATATAAAACAAACAAGTCGTATAACTTTCACCTCGCTATAACTCCCATCCCTTCTCTCTCCTTTTCTCCTTCCCCTTACTAGTCACTACTTTTCACGTCCCATGGTACAAGAACATCAGATAAAGAATACCGGGTTGAGTTAACTTTGCTTTGTTTCCTCCTGTAGACCGGATGTCCCGTTCGTTACAAGAAAGTAAATTTCAGGTCTGCAGGAAATCGCGTTTCCTGACACACACGCCATCACCTATAATAGAAGAACGCTTAAAGAAACTTTATTTACAGTGTAGGAGATACAGAAAAGCTTCTTTCTTGTAGACAGTTGTAGGTTATTTAGATAAATCGCAAACATTTACGAATATGTATGCCCGTTAAATATATAGAGGTTTCGCTACCTACCGAAAAAATTCGGGGCTTGGACACCAGGGAGCAATTACTATTCAAAATAATTCGGACATAATTACAATGTAACATAGTTTTAAGTAAGATCTTAAAAGAGTTATGTAGTAAAGGAAATTAGGGGGCTTGAGTCCAAGCAAAAGATGTATTGTTTCGTCCCCCCCCTTCTCTGTCATTTTTAGTCGTAGAGGTATGAACGTATAAGTTAAGAAAGACAAACGTTGTCACATGACATTCGGTAGACTGTTAATATTTGGAGTTTTATTAAGAGTTGTGTATCAAAGATATATTCTCGTGGTATTGTTCTTGTCACCTGAAAGAAAGAAAAAAATATATTTATTTAAAACGTGACCTGTATTTTAAAACTCGGATCTCGCAACATATCTTTAACGTGACCTGTATTTTAAAACTCGGATCTCGCAACATATCTTTAACGTGACCTGTATTTTAAAACTCGGATTTCGCAACATATCTTTAACGTGACCTGTATTTTAAAACTCGGATCTCGCAACATATCTTTAACGTGACCTGTATTTGAAAACTCGGATCTCGCAACATATCTTTAACGTGACCTGTATTTTAAAACTCGGATCTCGCAACATATCTTTAACGTGACCTGTATTTTAAAACTCGGATCTCGCAACATATCTTTAACGTGACCTGTATTTGAAAACTCGGATCTCGCAACATATCTATTAAAGTGTTCCCGCCTTTTTTTATTCTTTCTTCCTCGGAAGAATAATCTTAAACCGTGACAGTAATTATGTTTTAGATGGTTTGATAATTCAGGTACTGAAATAATTTGAAGGTATCATACATATTATATAGGTTTAGATATGATTCAAAAAATAAATCTAGGTTGAGGTTTTCCTCCAAAGTTGTTCCTTTTTTTTTTTTCCTCTCCAAACTCGGATATATAGTTTACAAGTTTGTTTGTTTTATATTGCTTGGCAAATCACAGTAGGAACTTGCACATTGTTCCTTGCTGGGAATCTGTATCCACATTTTATTTAAATTAATAAGCAGGTATGTGTTTCTGACGAAAAAGTAGTTCTCTGTAATATTTGAACAGGCAAAACTTTTTCACTTTTGAGACTTAAGTTCGACATTATTCTAATATTTTAGGAATTTCGAGATTTTATTTTAACAGGTTAATACGATATGTGTAAACGATTTTCACAAGGGAGCAAACAAAATTAGTTCTAACTTGGGCAAGTATACGCATGGAGAGTGGAGCAGTTACCTCTCCACCCTCCCAGTGGATTTATCCCCAAAGCCCATAAGTAACTTGTTTGTTTGTTTTGGAATTTCGCACAAAGCTACTCGAGGGCTATCTGTGCTAGCCGTCCCTAATTTAGCAGTGTAATACTAGAGGGAAGGCAGCTAGTCATCACCACCCACCGCCAACTCTTGGGCTACTCTTTTACCAACGAATAGTGGGATTGACCGTCACATTATAACGCCCCCATGGCTGGGAGGGCGAGCATGTTTAGCGCGACGCGGGCGCGTACCCGCGACCCTCGGATTACGAGTCGCACACCTTACGCGCTTGGCCATGCCAGATCCCCCTATAAGTGACAACATGACGTTTTAAATATATCGCAGTACATAACGAACGGATTCTATCCTGAAATATCTTAAGTTGTATTTTTGTTTTAACCCCTGCAATAGACAATTTTTTTTATATATTTATTCATAACTATTGTTGGATTAAACTTGTACCTGGGAAGGCTAATTATTAGCGTGTTATATGTTAGTTCGTTATTTTTTGTGGATTCGACAACTTTTGACCACACTATGCGAATGACATTACATAAACTTTCATGTTGCAGCTAACAAGTCTGATAACCGCTTATCTCTGATGCAAACAGGAAATTACCGTTTCAGTGGTACTTTGAGCCTAAGTGCTGCGATGGTTAGAAGAAACGTGTGGTGTGGTTTGATGCTTTGACCTTTTGTGTTTTTTTTTTACATTTGTTTGTTTCAAAGTTGCGCATGTATATAGGTAATATTCTGTTACAAGTGACAAATATTGTGAATCTTTTAGAAAAGTAAAATGAATGTGAAATACACCTGAACATTATAATTTTCCTGCATAGTTCATTTCTAACACGATAAAAAAAGGCATTTGACAGGCAGTGTTGTAACAACAAGTTGAGTTATTGGCCAATATTGTTTTGTAGAGTATCAAAATGACTTCGTCATCTTCCTTAATAATCACCGAGTTTCATTCTGGTTGGAGGATTTCGTACGATCTGCTGGTTAAGGCGCAGGACTCGCAATCTGATGTTCACTGGGTCGAACTTTCGTCACCGAACGTGTTTGCCGTTTCAGGTTTGATGGCGTTACATTGTGAGGATAAATTTCAATATTCGTTGCTTAAAGAATAGCCCAAGAGTTGCCGATAAGTGGTACTGACTAGCTGCCTTTAGAGATAGCTAGTGCTGATAGCCCTTGTGTAGCTTTGGGCGACATTCAACCAATCTGACCGACGATGATATTTAAAATAATCTTCAACGTCACTGTTGTTACATGACATAATTTATCTTGGACGAGTTTCAGATGTATTATGTTACGTATGACGATATCAAATTGCCTGACATTTTAAGTTAGAAGTTAATTGAATGTCGATATATATCAAATTTATAATATTTTTTTGTGTTTTTTCTTAACAGAAATATATTTTAATATATGAACGTTAGTATAATTTATAATAATGGTTATTACAAATAATTCATATACAAAAGTTTTACAAACTCAAAAAGCAATATTGAGTCTTTTATTTGGTCTGGAACTGGATATTTTATCGACGCTTCACGAGGAGTGAATGAATTTTGAGTTTATCGGTACAGTTCGCTTGACGGCTGGATAGATTCGTTTCTCCAAGCACATGTATTGTTTTTTTGTCGTTTGTTTTTAATTTCGCGCAAAGCTACTCAAGGGCTATCTGCGCTAGTCGTTTCTAATTTAGCAAACGCATAATGGGATTTATCGTACCATTATAACGCCCCTACCCCCGAAAGGGCGAGCATGTTTGGTGCGACGGGCATTCGAACCTGCAATTCTTAGATTACGAGTCGAACGCCTTAACCTACTTAGCCATGCGGGGCCGTCAAGCACATGTAAATTTTTTCAGCGACGAAAATATCAAATGTAGAAATACTAATGTCTGAACTTAATTATCTAAATTTATAATGTTCGAAATCTACAGACGTTTCTGGTCAAATATCTAGTTTCGCGATTGATAAGCGTTAATTACAGTTGTAACTTCTGAGGTTTGTTACAGTTAATATACTATAAACTAACAATATTCTAAACACTGTCTGTTGGCTAGTCGGTTTATGAACGCGTGATTCTAGAAAGTTCAGTTGGAAACAATATTTGAAGATAACGCTAGAGCTTTCGTAAAACATGTATTGTTGGTTCTTTCCCTCGAAAATCTACAAATTTAGAGAGTAAGAAGGAATTACGCAATACACACTTAACAGCATAAGCTATATGAATTTCTAAACATATAGAATATGTTACTAATATACATTTATTTTAATAAATACGATACGCTGTATTCACCTTTTGTCATAGATGGGCCCGGCATGGCCAAGCGAGTTAAGGCGTGCGACTCGTAATCCGAGGGTCGCGGGTTCGTATCCCCGTCGCGCCAAACATGCTCGCCCTCCCAGCCGTGGGGGCGTTATAATGTGACGGTCAATCCCACTATTCGTTGGTAAAAGAGTAGCCCAAGAGTTGGCGGTGGGTGGTGATGACTAGCTGCCTTCCCTCTAGTCTTACACTGCTAAATTAGGGACGACTAGCACAGATAGCCCTCGAGTAGCTTTGTGCGAAATTCCAAAAAAACAAACAAACAAACAAACAAACTTGTCATAGATGACCACATTTCTTCACAAATAAGTTACAATCGAACAAGCCTGCTTCTGACAACCTATGGAATCTATTCCATGAAAAGTTCGAGATAATTTAACTCTATGTTAAGTAGGATTCATAATCCAATAAATACAATACTTCTAAGAATTATTTTTCTTATCGAAACGCTTTTTGTTGTTATAGTTTTATTGTTGTTGTTTGTTTTTTTTTTTACTGTTTGCGACACTGATAAACCCATCCGTTCACGTGATGATGTAAACAAAAGTTTGAATATTTAAAGTAATTTCCGCTAGGACTATAGATTAGGTAAAATCAAAATTCTTTTTGAATTTTGCGTCAGTAATAACTTGCCATGTGTCTGTTTTATATTTACTTTCTAAAGGTTTTACATTAAATATGCACATAAGGAGTGTTTATGATCTATGGTAGTTGTGCAACCATGAGATGAGAGGATAGGCCTTATATCACTATCTGAATGTATAATAAACTTCCTATTCCCATTCGTACCATTGAGAAGAACACTTGCATCAGTTATTAATATATCTTATCGCTGAGAAAAGATTGGTTTTCTAAAATTAGTTTAATGTTCTTCGATACCTTTTCAAAAGTAAGAAAAACTGATGAAGCAAATGTTCCATATCAATTTTAGAAGTATTTGTATAATTTTCAGGATAAATGGAAACATTTACGACTTTAAATTTTGGAGAATAGCGTTAATAATGAATATTGTATGAATAATGTGCAAACTACATAAAATGTAAATACTGTATTATTTTATTTGTCCCTCGTTTTTTATGCTACAAATACCACTATGTTTGATTATTATCGTCAGACACATGGTTAATTTTGAGCTCTGTATTATACTTATTTCTCTTAACTGGGTTTTTGTGAATATGATATAAAAACTTGTGTAGATGCAATGTATCATGTTATTAATATTTCTTCGACTTTCAGCTTTTAAATTATTCTGAATCTTTGCTTTTATTATCTGGAGTTTGATAAGAATTTTACGTGACTTATTTTCATGCGTCACGCCCTTCCCCCCTTCACTGCGAAGCAGACCGAAGCTTAATTTGCTCCTGTCCGTCCGTTCACTTCCAGCCAGATGGGCAGGACATCTCAAAATTGCATGAGCAGATTTTAACCAACAGATATACATCAGTTACTGCATACACAGTTATCGACGCGATTAGCTTTTGAAGGTTATAGGTGAAAGGTAAAGGTCAAAAGATCACTGGTACATAGAACAAATGCGGCTCAATCTTGCGGATATCGTGTGTGAAGACTGAATGGATACTCATTTAATTTGTACAGCAGATACTACATTAAATTTGAAGGTAGGGACAATACAACGGTAGGGGGACAGGTGTTTCATAAACACAATATGGACTTGTTTATTATGTATCACGTTTATTCGAAGGCTTCATTTTCATAGAAAATGTATTTTTCATGGTAGACGGTTAATATTTAAACGTTAAAAGCAAAACGTGAACACATTCTAAGCACGTTCTTATTAATTGACTGTATCTTAACAACCAACAAATGGCAGAACGTGCACGGATTACTGATCTTATTTCCATGACTACCAAAATATTATTCTAAGATTATTTTATATAGTTGAATTTCTCAAGAACCTGATAGACCAGGAATTTTAGCTAACCATTTATTATTTTTTATATTTGCGTCAGTGGGTAACGTTTGTCTTAATCATAACTGAACTGTATTGTGTTTTAAGTTATAATAGTTGATGAATTATTATTATTATTACATTAATTATCCATTGTACTTCATCATACAATTTATACATTTCTATAAAGATTAAGTTTACCGGTAGGCGGACAGCGACTTGGTTTGGTTGATTTTAATTTTCGCGCAAAGCTACACGAGGTCTATCTACGCTATCCGTCCATAAATCAACAGTGAAAGAAGAGGGAAGACAGCTAGTCATCACCACCCACCGCCAACTCATGCCTGCTCTTTTAACAATGATTAGTGGGATTGACGGTATCTTATAACGCCCTCACAGCGAATCAACTGAATCTGGTTGAAATGAGACTGTGTAAGCTTCTCAAGTTCTGTACAGTTGGATATTAACATAAACACGTCTTTCATTATTAGTGATTATACTGATGTAATGTACCATACATTCTGTCATTACATGTACTAATAACTTCTTTAAATTTAACATCGTAAAGTTGATTTCTATATGGGTAACATTTATATCACATTACCATTACTTTGTGTGTTTGTACTGTATTTTAGACTTAAAAGGACTAGATAAAATTGTTTTCGTACTTCAGTGACAATATATATAATTTTTCATCGAAATTGTGACGTGAAACTACGAAAATATTATATTCTGCGTTTTAATACTATAATATTATAAAGGTCGTACATGTGTTTCAGTGTTACTGTACTCTGTAGATGTGCGTTATGCATACGTGTAAGCAGCTGACAGCTGGAACTGATAGAGGTGTAACGTAAATCGTCTTGCAATTTACCCATGCACAACAAAGGTGGAAATACTACATATAGAATGTTTGGGGGTTGAGAATGGATTATGCAGCTGTTCCATTCTCTGACGGCTCCCCCAGGCAAACCAAGCGGGTCGTCTCTCCTCTCACTCAGTTGGGTTGCGACTGTTTTGGCGACCATTCCGGGCAGTTAGCTAGTCCTATGGTGTCTCTGATCTTGAATGTAAAACCGCTGTAGACTGTGGTACTGGTACCTGGATCACGTATATTTTTCCAACGTCGCTGTTTGTCGAGTATAAACTAATATGTGTTTCTCCGGATATTCGTATCTGATCAAGTTCTATGTATTTCCCGATCACCTGTAGCTAAACTACTTCAGCCTATTCACGTGCTTTTAATTTCTGTGGCTCTCTATTTGTGTTAATCTGCATTTTGTATCTGTGTTACCACGTAGAAAGTGTGAGAAAAACAAAAACGTTCGTGCGTTTGTCCTTGGTCTGGAAAACGTGCACTGTCATGGTAGGAGAATCCTTTTTCACGTGCCCCGATATTCGTTCGTTATCAGTGCTTAACTGAAGCCACCGGTAAAGTTTTGTGTTCGTTAGGCTTAAGCCTCAGTACAACGAACAGTATACGAGTTTAGAGCTACGATAGCCACCTGGGACGTTTGAAATATAACGGCCCTTCAACCGAAGGCGTGGGGTATTCCCACAACATTGTCAGCTAGATCTCACTGCGGAGTCATCGTCTTTCAAAACGTATATAAAAAATGTATATGTATATATTTGAGAAGATATGCAATGAAACGTTTCCGAAGCGCTAGTAAATATATCAAGAATAATAATACTGCTTATGTGTTTATAAGTTTCCCAGTGAGGTGACGGTACGGCCTATGTTGTACATACCACCGTGAATTCATTCCCGTTTCACTGAACAAGTAACTTTCTCAAATCTAATTTGAATTATCCTTTCGAAAACGACTTTATTTATACGATTTCAGAGTAAGTCGCTACAGTTTTGTTGTTTTTTGTGAATATCGACTTCACTTTTGAGATAATCTTCTTTATTAAAACAAAATGATCGCTTCCAGTTTCACGCTTTGTCGGAAAGATAACTGAATTATTCGAGATGTTTCCTTCGAGGAAAGCCATGAATGAGGTTATAATGGAACTGAGGAACAACGAACGGTTCCAAAGGTTAAGTATGGTTTGTTTTTACCATTTATTTTTATAAGACTGAAAACGATGATGTTAAAAAGTTGCTCCAGTGAAGGTCATAATGTAAAGGTTAAGTTAAAACAAAAACGTTTTAACAGTTTTCATTAAATGTTAACCTTCAGACATATGATAAACAAAGTGTTTTATTTGTGTAATACAGTGAAACTTCGTCCAGAGGATTTTTCTGTTTTTATATATTTTTTCATTTCTTAGTCCTTTCCATATGCCAATTCTTTCCACCTTGGTTACCCTGTCCTTTCAGATAAGTAGATCAGTTTTAACCCAAAGCAGGTTTCATTACTGTGTGCTTGTTTCCTGTGGTGTTGTATATCGTATTTTCTTCATAAAATACTTTTCATTTTTTTAAAGTTTTGGGAAGAGAACTGCAACAGATGGACGTCGGGTTAATGAATGCCTTATTTTGGAATCTTCCGAAATGATAAGGGTAAGTGTTTCCGATTAGCCTATTTTATCTATAATTATCCCCTTCTGCGTATTTAATTTTGTTGGCTTAGTTAAACACATAATCGGTGATGTCGAGAAAACTCACTTGTAGAGAAATATATATGCAAAAACGGCTCGTTTGGGTTGAGAAAATATTTTACATAGAAGAGCGAACAACGTTTCGACCTTCTTCGTTCATTTCTGACGATGAAACGTTGTTCGCTCTTCTATGTAAAATATTTTCTCAACCCAAACGAGCCGTTTTTGCATATATATTAAACACATAATCATAGATAACAAACCTTATCGTCAAGTTAGGTTTTTGTAAACTCGTAATATAATGTAAGCAATATTCTTTCCTTTTTAAAACTCGAAACTGAATTACTGTTGGAAAAAAAAATTTTTTTCCACATTTTCAACATCAGATACGTAATAACTATACTCTTTAAAATATTATCTTTATCAATAATTCTTAAGCCACCTCTGAATAATTTGAGGCCACACACACCCCACTCGCGCCATTAAATCACATATTTGTAGTAAAATGTATGAAGTAGGACAAACCAGTAGAATGTTTTTAACATTACGTTGATAAATAAAAAAGCAAGTCGTATCGCAATATACTATGTTTAAATGAAACTGTTTAAGATTTACCACTTTAAAGAAAGCAAAACACTGAAGGTCCCTGTTTCAACTTTGCTTTCAGTTTTAACCTAGAAAATAAGTTGCTCCCCAACTTTGGACTCAGTAACGAAGTGTCCATGTAAATAGGGGATTAGAGACTTGCATGTAATTATCACGCAGTGCCGCTATTTCAACTTCAAATTTAGTGTTAACCTAGAAAATAAGTTGCCCACAATCGTCAGTGGTTTCCCAGTTCAAGTTTCTTCCGCCGCCTGTCTGTGTTTGATGTAGTTAATACGTAAATATGTAACCGAGTATTGGAATAAAATATACAAACCGTAGTACCAGATACAGCGGATAATGTGTGTTTTTTTTTACCGATTATAAGCTATTTGAATTACTTTTTCTTAAGTTAGGGGATATGAGACACGCCGTTCATGTCCGCACGAGGTTAAAAAGCACTCCTTCAAACTAATATTATCGTAAACTCCGAAAATTTCTGTAAGTGTTGCAATTTTGTACTTTTATATCATAGCCATTAACTCTTATTTTAAAGGTAAATATTTCCACGTAATGACGTGACACACGCATGTCAATGTTTTAAATCTTTTGTTGTTGTTTTTTGTTATTATTGCACAGACTTTTCACCATGACTGTTTAATCCATTGTGAACTTTATGGTGGATATTATAATACAATTAACTAAGAGTATTTGTGCGAGCATTATTTCCCGTGGGGTCGGATTTAAGGGCCTAGTGGCCATTTGACGTATTAATAAGAAAAACGTGTTAAAGTAGTTCATAATTACATTATTTTCCCAGTTTTGTTTTTTTATTTGAGAAGGACATTTCTCATTGATAAACTGTTTTAATACTGCTCCTGACATTTCTCATTGATAAAACTGTTTTAATACTGCTCCTGACATTTCTCATTGATAAACTGTTTTAATACTGCTCCTGACATTTCTCATTGATAAACTGTTTTAATATTGCTCCTGACATTTCTCATTGATAAACAGTTCTAATACTGCTCCTGACATTTCTCATTGATAAACTGTTTTAATACTGCTCCTGACATTTCTCATTGATAAACTGTTTTAATACTGCTCCTGACATTTCTCATTGATAAACTGTTTTAATACTGCTCCTGACATTTCTCATTGATAAACTCCTGACATTTCTCATTGATAAAACTGTTTTAATACTGCTCCTGACATTTCTCATTGATAAACTGTTTTAATACTGCTCCTGACATTTCTCATTGATAAACTGTTTTAATACTGCTCCTGACATTTCTCATTGATAAACTGTTTTAATACTGCTCCTGACATTTCTCATTGATAAACTGTTTTAATACTGCTCCTGACATTTCTCATTGATAAACTGTTTTAATACTGCTCCTGACATTTCTCATTGATAAACTGTTTTAATACTGCTCCTGACATTTCTCATTGATAAACTGTTTTAATACTGCTCCTGTGTTACGATGTGAGCAACTGGAAATGAATTTTGAACAAAACTTTTACTCAGAACGCGTACGTAACGATATTATTGTGACAATATTAATTTTTCAAAACTAAGGATTGATTTGCAAAGTATGACGATAATTGTACTATTTACCGTAATTGTATTACACAGAACGATAATTGTACTATTTACCGTAATTGTAATACACAGAACGATAACTGTACTATTTACCGTAATTGTAATAGCTAACTGAACAGAATTTTATTCTTTCTTGAATATAAAGAAAATAAAAATAATTAAATTTGAATCGGTATATGAAGATTGAACAAGAGATAATGGGCCAAAGATACTTAAAAAAGCACAATACATTAAAATTTGTTGAACCTATTTTATTACGACGGGTCTGGTATGACAGGTGCATCCTTCTCCATATTGGTGGCGCTGTTTTCCTGTTGAAAATAATGATTTTATTACTGGGGGTTATTTAACCCATTCTGGGGGAAATTAGTAGTGTTTTATCAATGTTTTTCATGCTGAGTAATATCACGAAAGTGGTGATTTTAATGTCAAAACAATTCAAATGAACTTAGGAAGTAAGAAAAAACAAAAAGCATAAACTCTACTTCCATCTCATAAATACCGTACTGACCTTGACCTTTGAAAGTGTGACGGGGTAAGGTAACCGATTTCCTGTGTAGCAACTTGGAGATCTGTAGTAGGCTCTGAAGACGGATACGTTCACTGAGCACAGTCGTCACCCCCTTCATTATAATATTGCTAGTAATGGAGTTTTTGCAATACAATTTGAAATGAAGTAATATAATAATATTAAAAATATATATAATGTACTTTTTTGTTAGATTATATACAAGTATATACATAAATCTCCAACTGTAAGAAATACCGACTTTGTACTTATCTTTAATTTGATCTTTTAGAATATATTTATATTGAAGAGTAAACCTATTTCAAAATGTACTACTTTACATTTCAAAGTATTTTGTTAAGGATAAAGACAACGTACCTTATGACTAAAGTTATAAAGAAAGTCAAAGGACGTTGTCTATTTTCCATCTGAGTTCTAACCTTCCCTCGTTATATAAAATATTTCATACTTGGGTTGTCAAAAGGGCTAAATGATTTTAAATGTTTAATTTTTTTAACCTTCTAACACAAATATATTAAACTTGAAATCTCTCTCCACGAAGTTGCTACGCATATTTGCATGTAACTTACTGTGTTAAGGAAGGAAGGTAACTGAAAACTGTTAAGTTGGTTGTTTTTAAATTTCGCGCAAAGCTACACGAGGGCTATCTGCGCTAGCCGCCCCTAATTTAGTACTGTAAGACTAGAGGGAAGGCGGCTAGTCATCACCACCCACCGCCAACTCTTGGGCTACTCTTTCACCAACGAATAGTGTGATTGACCGTCACATTATAACGCTCCCACGGCCGAAATGGCGAGCATGTTTGGTGTGACGGGATTCAAACCCACAATTCTCGGATTACGTGTCAAGTATTTTAACTACCTGGCCATGCTGGGCCTCAAACGGTTAAGATATCTGTAAGAACTGGTCAGTTATAAATAACAGTAGTTCAACTTTTTTGTTGTTATCTACCCTAACAAAATTACCGAAATACTGCAAGGTAAAACTTTTGTTTTTCATAAGTGTTGAATAATGTAAAGATGGGATACAGTGCTCCTGAATAGTTGAAGGTGAATGTTCTAAGGAACTGAGAAAAACTTATATAACTTTTATTTAAAAGGTTAAAGATAAAATGTTTTAAATTACAGACAACTGGACCTTGTAACGATGTTTATCAGTTGTGAAAAGTCATTCCCCTGGTGGCTCAGAGGCAAGTCGGGTTTTGATACCCTTGGTGGGTGGAGCGAATATATATCAATATGTCGCTTTGGGCTTAACCACAAGGAAACTGTGAAAAATCCTTCTATTTAAATTAAACAACATTTGTTATTGACGAATAAAACCAAATTTTATACAATAGAAGCTGTTAAATCTAAAATGTAATACTTGTTTCTGTTCGTCCGAAGCTTACCTCCTTTTTTAATCTTATGTTGCTATAACAGGACAGTGATTAGCTTGCCCTGACTGTTATTCCAAGGATTCACGGTTTTCGATTCGTTTCTGCAGAAATGCTTTCCATACTTTGGGGTTCTGTGTGCATTATAAGTGTGGCAGTTGAAGCCCTCTGTTTGCTCAGATGGAAGAAGCCCAAAAAGTGACTGTGCTATTGATAAGTTACCCTCTCCTGTTTTCTCTTCATTCAGAAATTAGAAACTGCCTATGCGCAGGTATCTATCTCTGCATGAAATTTTCACGTGAATAAACAATCCTATCGGTGTTTCCTCTCATGTTGAGTTGTATAAAGCAAGTAATTTTTCATACCAATTCAAAACAAGTTAAGATGCTTCCAAATGAAAACTAATTTTGTAGTGAGTGTGAGAAAGAGTGTACCTCGTTACAGAAAAGTTGTATGTTTATTTACTTATCTGAAATGTTACATCTGATGTTTTACAAAAAAAAAATATTTACATAATTTTTTCTACAATATTAGTTTGTTCGAATGTTTATTTTTAACATATGAGTATATAATGTATGAAGTGAATATTTTCCAAAATAATAGGAAGTTAAATACAATTGTTCTGGTAATTCTGTAGCAAAAAAAAAGTTCCACATTACTCTAAGAGAATGTTACTGATGTAATGAATTTGCGCTTGTAAAAACCCGAAACTTTTTTGGTTTGATTAGTTAGAAGTAGGCGTAGAGCTTGTATTATGTACAGCTAAAATGAACTGAAATAGTAATTCTAAGAGCCTGTGAATGAATCCAAAGAATCATTTGTACATTAACAGGAACCAGTGAATTTAAATGCCGCGAAAAACGTTTTTGGAAATTAGTACTGAGTTGAAATTCCAATATCCATTACATTTTTACACCCTACATTATCAGTTCTCCCGAATTTTGATTAATTCTATTTATCTTTTTTATTTTACCCATTTCAGTATTTTACACTTATCCTTTAAAACTGCAAATTAGATTTCATTATCACCCGTTATATTTTAACATGTGAATGGATCGACTTGTCCTTTCTCCTTCTCATATCTGACGCCAATTTTTTGCCAAAATCTGATGTCTCTTACGAGATACGTGGTCTGTTTGTCATTTTTGATCAAACCATTCAGCTGAAAAATAGTATTTTATACTACAGTTGTTTATGTTTAACCTCGCAGTCATTGAGACGCCCCACACGGCCATCATATTCGACCACAATTACGTACCGAGACTTATTCATGAGTATTCTAGACATGCTACTTTACCAATTTAATGACATTAGAGACACGACACTTTTTCTACAATGTATTAACTGTATGCATTCAAATGCAAATGCTACAACAACAACAAAATGTTCCTTTAGTGAAACACGAGTTTTCCTCCTAGTTACATATTAATATATCAGACGCCCTTTAAATGGTAATCTGTCACAATACCACGTTTTTATTTTCACTTTAAACAAAGATGTGCGTGTCCTCAATATCTTATTATACTAAATAATTTACCACTTTTTTTTTTATTGTAATACATAATTGATTACTTTTACCATACAATCACTAGGAATGGATATGCCGGTTTACTCTTGGGCCGAAATTCTTGTTACAAATTCTCGGGAGTGAAAAATACATAAGTGAAATCCTTTTATTTCATTCCCCTACATGCATTTGTTTTTGGGTTTTTTTCGCCGTCGTTTGTCTTTTTTTTTTTTTATGAGTTCTTACAACTAATTTTCTTTTTAAAACATTGTGTTATATGTTAGGGATTAAGGAACATTTATGTATACAAGAGGAAATGAGGCGTGTATTAAGTTTTTTTTGTACTTAAGTATTCGTTGAACGTAATGTACATGTATAAAGCAGCTTTTTAACTGTGGAGATGTTTGTGTATGTATGTGTGTGTTAGTGTATGATAGAGAGAGAACAAAACAATTACTGATAATTAGTCCGTCACCAATAATATCTTAAACTTCAGCACAGGTTATAGGTGGTGGAATTATATGTTACTGGAATTAATCTGTCACTGCGAGTTAGCACCAGTTTTTGTTCTTTGCTGTGATACTTGCTTTAGACAGTACATCTGTAATAAACTTTTATTTACAAGTGACGGTTGAGAGTTATACTAGTTACTTTAAATAGCTGGTTGGGGCCCTTTATACTAGTATAATTTGTCTATCGAGCTACTAATTAGTGCCTTACCATCATAATGGGGGCTGGAATGCCAACTTCAGGAGGTAAGTTTATTACTATCAAGTGGTAGTGCATTATTTTTTTTTTCTGTTACTTTGGAGAGCAGTCACCTTCCCACAACCGTCTGTAGACACTGAACAATGATACAGATGTGGGACGTTGTGGGCTTGAGCTGTCACTATTTGCTCTCCTGATTTCTATTTCTATTCATCTGATTATTATTTAATTATTCTTCATATGAGACTGGCGAACGGATGTTAAGACATAGATTGTGCATCCACACCGAAATGTAGGTCGTACTTTCACAGTCACCTCCTGTTTGGGTTGTCTTGACTGTTCGGTATAGTATACTTTGAAATATCGGACGTTAGAATTGAACAGTAAACTCACTTTTGCAAGTTCATCTCGTGTAACTTAAGAACGCCTCGGTTGTAGCTAAGGTTTATGAACATGAATTTTTACTGATGTCTGAGAGTTATTTCTCCGAAGTGATTTTTAATTCTGAAAACACATTATCTATCTTATTAGTAAGATACCAAACAGTTGTGTTTGATTAAAATTATTTATATATACCTACGTCTGGAAAAATTGATTAATTTCAATTTATTATTATAAGGCATTTGAATTAAATGTACAAATGTTAGCAGAAAATTCGGCCTAATGCTTGAATTTGTGGTTTATGATTATCTTAAGATAGTCTAAGTGATTCTGACGTAGTTTATAATTTAAACATAACTGTAATATTTAAGTTCTTTTATGAATACCAATTTTTAATGCAGAAAAATATTGAATACAGATATATAAATTACAAACTTGTTTTGTAATTATCAAAAATATTGAGAAAGTTAACGTAGTGATTGTGACTTTTAAGTATCATGGTGAAGTAGTAACATTATATTTTATTGAGAGGTAACTACAAAATGCTTAAAAGATGGCGCCACGTATAATTTTCCCTAATTAATTAAAAATTGTGCTTTTTATAGCAAAACCATATCGAGATACCTCCTGTGTCCACCGATAGGACTAGAACCCCTGAGTTTAACAGTTTAAAAAAAGTTCGTAGACTTGTCGATGTTCTACACTGGGTTGGGGAACAGTAAAGTCATAGGACTATCATCCAGTATTCACAGGTGGTCGCCCTTCCAAGTTCAACCAGGTCCAAACTTGGGTGTCTGGGGAATCGGATGAGGTCGTGTAGGGAAAGAAAGATAAAACGAATAAAGAGTACATGAAGCAGTTAGGAAATAAAAATGTAGGCGAGTTCACGTTCATACTGTCTATTGAGAATTTTTTCTATACTGATAGTAAACCTTAAGCACTTTTTATGAATTTTCATTAGCTCTTAAATGGCTTTTTCAACTGAAAGATTTAGATAAGCAATTTTAACATTATATGTGTTGAAACAGGTTTTCTGTTTTATTCGTATTTCTCCCCTCCATTGTTTTTTTTTAATTGGTGCATGAACTACTGTAATACATTCTTCACCTCAGCTATTTCAAGCCAAAGTATTTAGTGTCTGCTTTATGAGGTTCTAATAATAATAAAAATAAAAGTCTGAATCGTAGTTTCTATTTCTAGTTAGCGATGTTTTCTTAGACTACATTGTCATCAACTTTATTTTTAAGTGAGTGGAGAAAAAAAATTATTGAAATTAACACGTCCCCCAGGAGACAAGGAGTGTCTTTACAATTTGTTGAGCATTACAAGTAAGTTTAATCCAAAAACTCGCAGAAAGGATGGTTTTGGATGCATATTTTCAAAACAATTTCGATACAAATCTTTGTTTGTTAGTTAATAAATTTTTAGGTTAAATACAACATCCTCAGGTCTCTATTCTACTTAGTACTGCGGTCTAACCACTGGAAGTAAATTCAGTATATATCAATAAAAACACATTCTTAGCATTAATTAAACAATTACCAACCCCTTATGCTCCTACTATTACTATTTTATATATTGTTTTTCAACTGAGATGCGAGTAATTTCACCTGCGATTCGGTAAGGAAGATTGAAGCATCACGATAGTCAAGAGTAGGATAAGCAGACAGGAACACACTTGAAGTAGTTACAGACATAATACTCTTGTACTGGGCTTGCTGAACAATATCTACCAAGGTGGTTCTAAACAGTTTCTCAGTATCTTTATACGCCAATTGGAGATTTCAATGCCACTTGTGGTTGGATATTAATCTCGTGATGAGCTGACGTAAATCAGTCATTTTATCTCTTCAAATTAATTTTCACAAATATAAAAAAATATCGGTGCAAATTAAAAACTATCTGACTTGGTAGTTTGATTTGTTGTTCAACAATAATATCCTTTATTTGTTCCCTAAGGGTTTATTGGATTGAAGCTGAGTCAGAAATGTTAGAATAACATATAAAGGGCAATGCTGATTTCTTTACAAAAAAAGGATAATATGAAAAAGAAACTAAGAGAATAAAACATGTGTAATTGTGTATACTTTGATGAGTGAAACTGTTTTGTTTTCTTCCAAAACCGCTTGCATTATCTATTATTTAACTTCAACCGAAATGTTTTTTTTTTATGAAAAATAAAATTTGGGTTTACTCTTAAGGAATATAGTAACAAGAAATTCATTAGTCTTATAACTAAACATTTGCCAAAGAATAAAAATAATAGTTTAAGCTTTTTTAAATAAGTAGTGGTTTGCCTAAGTAAAAACAGTAACGTAAAAAGGTTATTTGATAAAGCTAGTTATTATGTTACCATGTTAACCTCTATTTTAACCTAATAGGGTCGAAACGTTGTTCTCTGCTTTATTAGTAGAAGTGTTAATACCCATAGCAGCCGTCCTGAGATACATTTTTACTTCAAGCGAGTTTCTCGTCATCACGAAAGCTAGTTATTATTGAAAACATGATTCTTTTTTTTTTTTTTAAATAAGGCTTTTATCCATTTAAATTGTTAAATTTGTGTGTGTTTGCTGTGGTTTACGAAAATTTTTCTTAGCCACAATTATCCGGAAACAACAACCCTATATAACAGACTTAAGTCTCTGTGGCCAGTGCGTAGAAGTATTTTGGCATGGCTATTGGTTTAGTTATTCCGGTGTGTTGTAAGGGGTGGGGAAGGGGGCGAGGTAGAGAAAGTACTGTCAGTATGGAAAACAGGAAATAACTAGACTGGGGGGGGGGGGCAGGCTGCCACGTTCCTTACTCTCTGACAAACACAAATATCTCCACCAGCTGATATATGTGTCATGGCCTGAAGAGTGTTAGACTTGGGTACCATAAACTAAGTCACCGTTTGGGGGCGCTTTATCAGCCATGCAAAGAGAGGAAGCTTGACTGGCTTGCTGTGTATTGTATAGCAGTTAGCGATAGGATGGGGTGGAGTTAAGAGTATTGTACTATTAAACATAATACAATTTAACACATTACAGCGTTGTGAGGCACATGTTGACGACTACAATGATTTGGATTTAAAATCCGGTCCTTGGATCTGTACTGACTCTTGTTTAAAAAAAACAACACAAAAACAGATTTTTCTTGTCTTTATGATGCAAACTCAGACCATATTCCTCAGACGTTAGCTGAACTGAACCTAATGTTTTGAGCATTGGTCTTGCTACTGAGAATTTCCTTGTGTAAGAGATACGTTGGCAAAGGAAACAACGAAGAAAACTAATTAACATTCTACTCCAGTGAAAAACCGAATACTGGTAGATACATGTTTGTAAAGATATGATTACTAGATTTTGTAGTGCACTGGTTTACGTTCTGCGTTCAGTTTCTTATACCGGATAACGACGTTGCATCTCGAAGAAGCGCCATCTAGCAAGGAG
This sequence comes from Tachypleus tridentatus, assembly GCF_004210375.1. Taxonomy (NCBI): domain Eukaryota; kingdom Metazoa; phylum Arthropoda; class Merostomata; order Xiphosura; family Limulidae; genus Tachypleus; species Tachypleus tridentatus. The sequence goes on from NC_134831.1 coordinate 78,643,517, forward strand.
ATTAATTTCCTAGTGTTGGTGTGTACGAAAATATTCGCGGAATTTCAAGGCCGGTTGCTGGTATGTGTACGTGTGTAACAACCCAGGACTCGATATACGAAAATGTATATTTAAATAAATTGTTACGTTTGTTGTGGAGTATCAAAGCTTAGGTAAGTGGTTGTAATGCTCTTTACTTCTGCCTGAGATAATGTGATCGTTACTTAGTTACTGTGCGTTACTTGACTATAATTATTGCGTACGTATTTATGAAAACGGCTTTCCATTCAACGTTAGAGGTATGCGTAGCGTGACAACTTCGAACGCTGCGTTTGTATCGCGCGTAATACTATTCAATGCAATGCAATAAATAATCGTGAAACGGCGTAAATAGAAGCGAACAATTTAAGCAGACTCAGATTTGATATAAAACTCTGGCATTGATACTATTCACACAAGCTGATTTCTTTTGTTTGCAATAATAGGTTCAAAGTTGATTGCAGAAAGAATAGTTTATTAATTTAAAATAAGTCCATTGTTACGTATGTATTCCGGTATGGGTGTTAAAATAAAGTACAGAACAACATTTCGACCTTTTCAGGTCATCTTCAGGTTGACAAAGGTGTTAACAAACGTTTCTCGTTATCACGAATTGTTACGTATGTTTATGGCGGGCGTAGTTAATAATACTGAGGTTTTCATTACTCTAGAGGCATATTTGTAATCTATACGTAACGTAATACGTCATTGTACTGATTGTTGCGTTTTGTTTATTTTGACTTGTTTTGGAATTCATTGTCGTAGAAGATTTAATAATAAATTCTTGATTTATAAAAAGATTTGTTTAGGCTAGTTCGTAAGAGCCTATTGTACAGGATGGCCCGTTACGCATGTATTATAAATTTGTTTCTTTTTTTCAGAGAAATATGGCCAATTTAAGCCCATTTACACTAAAATGTCTCACAGAACATGGTGTCATATAATATTACGTATCGAGAATAAGAGGCAGCACACAGATACACTGGGTACATAAGATATATGGATGGGTAGGGACTTACGGGCCACTCTGTATATGTGTGACAAAGTTTATATAATTGCCATGTAATTTTATTTCAATGTCATTCCTTTGTTTCGTATGTTCATGTATATTTACTTGCATTTAAAACACACTTGGCAAAAGCCACTCGCAGTTACAAAACACGTTTTCAGACCACGACTTTTCGGTCAATTTAACACAAAAATTTTTTATTTTCTTAGCTAATTTCTGAGCTAAATATTGTGATCCGTGTAGCGTTGGTAATCAGCATATTTAGGAGTAAACCCCCGTACACGAATTAGTGTGCTGTATACAAACCCTTTTGCATGTGTTTGTGTGTGTGTGTATAAACAAGTTAAAGCCACATTCATACTGTGTGAACCATGTTTACATGTTTTCCCACATGGGCTTACAGATGTTGTTAATAAAAACGTATTTTCTCACAGTAAGTCTTCAGTCGTTGAGCTTATAAATGTAAAAAAAATAGTTTTGAGAGAAACATTGGAGCAAGTTTTTTTGAGTGTGTAAGATGGAGCCATAATTCGTCGTTAAGTGTTGCTTACAAATAATGATTCTGAAGCACAGACGTATACTGGTACGAAATGTAGTGTAACAATAAACCGCAAGAGGTCTGTATACTGCCAAAAAAATTGTATAAATTGTGGATTAACAGTAAGAGAAATTAAAATAACTAACCACAGTGTTGAGTTCTTATATATATAATGAACTAACGAATTTGATAAATGGCACTAATTACTGGGTTATGTTGATATGTGCTAATTATTTAAGTACAAGAAGGACTGGGGCTTGTGTTGGAAAGACGTGTATGTATACGTACCTAAATCCACATGTGTAGAAGAGAATAAAATTGTATGCGAAGCGGATTTTGTTTCAATTTCTCTGAAAAACAAATTCCTATAAAGCGGAACGTTGCGCGCACGCACGCACACACACACACACACACACACGATTTGAAAAGGAAAAACTAAAATGATGTAAAAACGGATTGGTAGTTTCTGTTCTAGATGAAGATAAGTCGTAATGTTTGGTTGATATATTTTTTCACATCAGTTATGTTCATAAATTTGTTTTATTAGACAAAACAGCACTAATACTGATATTTAAACCTTTAGTTTTACTCAAATCTCAGAGTAAGGCACAAAATCCATTCAATAACGGGATACAGTTTTGGATCATGCGATATATCCGTAATACTACTTTTTTAGATTTTATTGTTACGTGGATCCAAAGGGTCTAAAACCAGCACAAGTTATGAAATTGAATTTGTTATAATATCAAACTGATTTTTAAAGTTGACCTATTTTAATGAGAAGCGACTGCTATTTTTGGTGTAGACGTGGCTATAAACTAGTATGTCAGTGTGTGTTTGTTTTTTGAATTTCACGCAAAGCTACACGAGGACTATCTGTGTTAGCCATCCCTAATTTAGCAGTGTAAGACCAGAGGGAAGGCAGTTAGTAATCACAATCCACCGCCAACTCTTGGGCTATGCTTTTACTGACGAATAGTGGAATAGACTGTAGCATTGTAATATCCCCACAGCTGAAAGGGAGAAAATGTATCTGAATAAGAACAGTAAAAGACACACTACACAGGATGACCTTTACAGGTGTTTCACTAAAGAAACTGCATCACCATCAGGACCATCTTAAACATCCAATACGAAACAAACCTTTTTTTTTCGTATTGTTTTTTATTGATCTTTCAGTGAATAGTCCGGATAGTCCATTATGCTCTTGTTCACATCCGCTCCATGTATTTTACTTGAAATCCCTTTTTTTTCATTCTTGTAGTTTCAAGTAACAGAAGGCATCGTATCGTCTTCTGTTTCTGTCCTGTATTCGTTTCCTTTACTTTCAAACAGGAAATAGCATACAGACAAGCAGTCGCTTTTTTTTTTGCCAGACAATGGAAAACGCTGGTCAGAAAGAGCAAACAACCCTGAATGTTATTTCTCCAATGAACACAATTTTGAAACAAACCTGACGGACACTTCGTCCTCGCAGAATGGAAACCTTAAAGCTCCGGCTATCGTTCTGGCATATTTTTAGTAAAATCGATTTGCGGATATTACACACTAGATTTCTCACCAGTCTCTGACCGGATAAGTCGCTATTTTAGTACTGAATGAAATACAATGGTAATTTTATCCAGAATAATGATAACGCTTTCGAGATTTCTTGTAGTACGTTCATATATGTAATTGCACGCGCACATACCTGTGCACGAGTTATGTTGTGTGCAAACCCGTGGTAACAAAGCAAAATATGTCACTTTGTGTCTGTAGTCACTTGGATGGAAATATTTTCTTCTAAGTTCTACGAAATTGTATAATGCATCTTGTGTAAGAAGTAAAATGTTCAGGGTTACTCCGTTTTATTGCAACTAATAAAGCGATTTATAATACTTTTTTAATTACAAAGGTTACAATAATTTGTAATTTCCTCAAAAGCACTTGATTTATCAACAACATATGGACTGATTTTTTGTATTGATTACAAAACTGAAAAGCTGACACTTTACATGTTCATATCATAGTACTGAAATAAAACAAAAGGATAAAACGTAAAATCGTGTATGAAATTATTTCACGTGTCATGTACACGTTTTGAGCAAAATGCTTAGACTGAGCTTTAAGAGATGTTTCTTCACCCAAGTCGTAACATTTAGGTAAAGATTACTCCTAGTGGAAAAGTTATCTCTAATTTCTTTTTTCCATGCACATGACAACATTACTTTAGTTCTGTAAGACCAGTACATCTTCTGGGTTAGTATGCGAAAGAAAATAAGGCTCACGTGACAGGTCGGATTTCCTTTTTTTTTATTTTTCTGTTGACACGTGATAGACATCCGATTTACAGATGAATTCATTTTCATTTTATCTTACTTTATGCGTAATTGTTTTGGCGATAAATGGTACTGTAGTATTAAATTATCTTTTTTACTTTCGATCAACATTGCTGTGGAAAAATCTGTAGTTTGTTTGTTTGTTTGTTTTGGAATTTCGAACAAAGCTACTCGAGGGCTATCTGTGCTAGCCGTCCCTAATTTAGCAGTATAAGACTAGAGGGAAGGCAGCTAGTCATCACCACCCACCGTCAACTCTTGGGCTACTCTTTTACCAACGAGTAGTGGGATTGACCATCCCATTATAACGCCCCCACGGCTGAAAGAGCGAGCATGTTTGGTGCGACGGGGATGCGAACCCGCGACCCTCAGATTACGAGTCGCACGCCTTAACACGCTTGGCCATGCCGGGCCCAGACTATCTTCTATAGTCTTGTGCAGTCTTTCGGCACGTTTGACTAACTTGACCAAGATTTTGTCTTGATTATTTGTAGCGTGTTAAAACCATCTTACCTGTGGTGCGTTATAATTATTCACGAATCTTCTCCATTAAATGTGGATCGTTTCTTACAATGAATCTTTTTAAAAAGTGAAATGTACTGGTACTTGCAGTGGATTACAGCACTGTAACAATGTACATATTTTCTGAAGCACGTGTACAGCTTGCATCCTAATCCCATATAGGTGGTGTCCGGTTACATGATTTGTTACATTTACTGTGCTTCATTTTGTTTAATACAGTGCGTTCCCTATAAACCATAGTGCTGACCTACTTTCAGTGGATGAAGGAAGTCAATAATAATGGCTTGTCGTTTTTGTGAGTTGTTCTGAAATTGTAGTTTGAGCCCTTTACTGTTTTGGTACTCTGACAGAACGTTTATGTTGCTTTATTTTTGTTATTAAACGTGTAAGCGTAATACAAAAAAGTTGGATTTTTTCTAGTATGTACAACTTTTAAATAGGTGGCGCAACCTGTTGTCAAAACTATTCAATGACTGTTCGTTCCGTATATATAAACAAAAAGGTGTTTGTAAGCACTATAAAATCATTTGTTGTTTTTCATTCATTGAATTATTTGTAGGCTATTTCCTATAGGAATGTTTCGTAAGTTCTTTAAAAACCCCTAAGATTATCGTTTATGCTGTCATGTTGTGTGTATCTTGTTAACTTTTATTTTTACTGTTTGTATGTTGAACATTCCGTCCGGAATATAGTTTTTAATTATAAAATACATACATGGTGTGTAGTATGCAATATTAAAAAAAATTAAATTTATAATAAAAGTGATGGCGCTATAGTCGTTTCGATATTGTCTATTTATTGTTATTTTGCTGTCGGGATTGGTTAACTTTGTATATGATATACAATACGTTACATTTTTCATACGCGCAAAGATTTCATTTAGAATTGAATTAGTATCTAATGTAAACATTAATATCATAAAGTTGAGAATATTTATCGTAAACTGGATGAGATGACATCACCGTTTCGTGACTAGTATTGAACATGATAAACTGTTATTACTTGTGGCGTACGTAGTTAGCACTCGTGTAGCTTTGCGCGAAATTAAAAAAAAAAACAAAAAAAAACGTGTCGATGGCTGAGTAGTAGCCAACACGAAAGTTAGGGATGGAGGAAGAAGTCTTGTGCACCTGACTCTCCTGGGTATCTAAAACTCAACCTAAATACCCACAAAGAAGAAGCGAGCTGAGAATAGGATGTAAGGAGGGTTGATTCTTACATCTTATCGCGCCGTTTACACATGTGTGAAACCAAGTCCTCCAATAAACACAGAGTTGTGTCGCAAACTAACATGTATACATGCCAATATGAATTATTTTCCTGCAGAAGACTTCCAAATAAGATCAGTTGTCTGTCTCTACACTTTCTGATTTTGTGCACAAGTTTACTAAAGAGCGTATTGCCGCCAACCTGTGTAGGTTTTCAGGCCAGAAAATATGTTTTGAAACCACATTTTCATCCTTTATTTATAAGAATAAGTGGGTCATTTCGGGTTCATAATGATATCATTCGACAAGAATGGTACTTCAAACTGCCTGACAGACAAAAAAGCGTTGTAGGTTCATTTTTGATAGGCGGCAAAAGTTAGCTGTGGCGTTGAAATTGAGTCGATAGGAATTACATGTTAGCCCTTATGACATTTGACTAGGATTAATCATTAGTAGTTCTTAGATTTCTTGGTTTTGGGTAACAAAACTGCATGTTGGTCTGACAGTCGACTTGGGTTAGTTATCGCGCTGTCTGACGTATAGTGGGAAAAAATACATTCACGATGCACTTTCTAACAATGAATAACCAACTAGAATGATGTGTGACCGTGTCTGTGAAACGACTTTTGCTATTAAAACAATACCTGTTTTATACGTAACTTCAAAGACAGTTCCAGTAAGAAGTCTCTAGTTAGTAACATATTTAACCCAAATTACATTGATTCTTTTGTTTTTTTATATCGTGCCACCTGTACCCTAGTGTCACAGCAGCGTGTCTCCGGACTTAAACCACAAAAACCGGATTTCGATATTCGTGGTGGGCACAGCACAGATAGCCCATTTTGTAGCTTTGTGCTTACTTTCAAATAAACAAGCAAATAAATCGTGTCATCTGCTGCGTTACAGTAACATTTGTAATACGTAAGTACGCAAACTATCTTGGCAGGGGTTTAGTTTAGAGAGAGAAGTCAGAAGAAGAATTCTCTCTCCAACTGGGGTGTTCAGGAACGTTGTGGTTCCTCTTCGTCCCCTTTCGTGGAAGGTTATTGAATTTAGATTTTTTTTTAACTTTTTTTTTTTTTTTGGGTGAGGGAGTGGAGTTGGTCATAATTAATATTATTCATGAACGAGGCAAAGGTAGCACCGGAGAAAAACAGCCAGAAGTCATCCCGATAGGCAGTTGTCATAGTAAATGTGAACACAAACGACCCGATTCAGGGCATGGCAATAAAGTTGCCTTGGCTGAGATCTAAAGATCCAATGCCTAAGTTTTTGCTGTGGGGGGAAACGGGAGCGCCCCGGAAAAACCCACTTTCACAGGACAGGCGCCGAAAGTTTTACCTGTCCTGTGCCCGAAACCTGAAAAAGAAAACACATAATATTTCCGCGAATTTTGCCCTTTAAGTACTTTGTTGTGTGATTTGTGATTCTTGAAATATGTTGTAAGGTGAAATAAATTTGGTTAGTGCACTAGTTAATTTATAGAGTGATGCCGTTAGTTTGTTTATGTGTTCTGCTTTTAAATAGTATCTGTGTGATATTTCTGTTAGTCTATTTCTTAGTGTTGGTAAGTTGCTGATTTAATATATATAATTTACAGGAGTGTATGATGGTAGTCTGAATGCAGATCTTAGTATTTTGTTTTGTTGAACTTGGATTTTCTGGAGTGTGTTATTTGACATATCATATGTGACTTGACATCCATATTCTATTAGTGGACGGATGTAAGCCTTGTATATTTGGATAATGGCATTTTGAGTGTTTGCTGATTAGAGTCATTAAGTGTGAAATGCGTTTTCTAAATGATGAGTGTATGTTGTTAACATGTTTTTTCCATGTTAGTTTTGTGTCGAAGGTGATGCCAAGGAATGTGATGTTTTTGCTCATGTTAATGGGTATATTTCCATGTGATAATTTTACTTTTTCTAGATTTTTTTTTTTTTTAAGTTTTCTGTAGAAGGTGATTGCTTGTGTTTTGATTGGATTTAAAACTATTCTCCACTTGTTACTCCAGGTCGAGATGTTATTAAGTGATTTTGCACGCGAGACATGGCCATTGCTGGGTTTCTGGAGGTGCTCCAGATAGTGATGTCGTCTGCGTATTGTGAATTATGCGTGTATGTTAAACTGGGGAAAGGTATGTCGCTGACGAAAATAATATATAGTAGTGGAGAAAGGACTGATCCTTGGGGCACTCCTGCAGTTAAACATTTGTAATTGTATCATTTGTCTCATTTATTCATAATTGATCGGGCATGGCCAGGTGTTTAGGGCGCTTGACTTGCAATCTGACGGTCGCGAGTTCGAATCCCATCAAACATGGCCACCCTTTCAGCCGTGGGGGCATTATAATGTAACGGTCAATCCCACTATTTGTTGGTGAAAGAGTAACCAAAGAGTTGGCGGTGGGTAGTGTTGACTAGCTGCTTTCCCCCTAGTCTTTGACTGTTAAATCATGGACGGCCAGCGCAGATAGCCCACGTATAGCTTTCTGTGAAATTTAAGGCAAACAATAGTCAGAGCTAGAACCTGTTTATTTCTCTTTCTTGCTAGTTACAAGCAATTAAAACATTTTTGTTGTAAATGTACTGACCTCATCTTTCTTACTAGAACACTGCTAAATGCTAGTTTCTGTAACGTGCACTAATTTTGTAAACATTTTCTTTTTGCTAGCAGCTCAATGTATCTTAAGGTTAAGTTGTTTTGTTGTTTTATTTGTAATAGGAAAGAAGTTCAGTTTTGCTAAGTTGTTTATCACTTACTTGTGACTTACGTTATATCGCAGTCTGTAGCGTTTGAAGAGAATAAAAACCACACTTGTGGTTGTATTTATTACCCCCAAGCGCAGGTTAGTACAGTTTAAAAAATAATTTCTCTGAATTTCTTTACAAAAGTTGCATCCTAAACGTTCTTCACAATAGAGGCCGCCCTGTACACCGAACTTCAAAGAAATATTAATTTGCTCAGAACGTCCGGGATCGTCTCATGTATGGAATCGTGTTGTACACGGGAGAGTGCCGTATACTTACTGTTTGACAGACGCCGAGTGTTACACGTATATGTATTTAGTGAATTATAATGCACGTGTTAGTGTTTTTTGACATTCGTCGCAGGGTGATTTGTGTTTAGTCAAGTAGAATGTGTTGAGCTCTTTGCCACTCGATTTGTGCTGTGTTTTTGTCATTTAGCTCTCTGCATTTACTCAATACGAAGGATTTCAGATGAGGCTTACTGCCACTCGTGAACAATTACTTTACAAATTATTTAAAACTAATCAGTAAGACCTTCATGTAAGGATGCACAATAGTTAGTTAACTAGAACTACACGTTAGGCTTACTGCCATTCGATAAGGGTTAGTTAACAGTAGGACTTGACATACTTGTCCTCCTCCTCCTTCGATAACTTAGATAAATTTGCGGATTTGCAACGTTAAAATCCGAGCTTCTTTTCATGTTGAAGGGTAAGTTGATAATTCATTGTGTAACTTTATTTTAGGGAAATAACTCTGTACGTATTGTATCTTCATGTAATACCGATTTTCCAACAAGTATCTCATGGATAATCCTGTTTAGTAATAACAAATTCGTTCAAGATATATAGGGGTAGTATTCTGTAGTGAGTCTAGTTGACTGACTGTGTAAATGTTAATACATTAATAAAATGTATATCAAACAAACGAAAACCAGTTTTGTATTTGGGCAGACAAAATGACAGCCACTTCTACCAGATTGTGTTTAGTTCCAGTTTTTTTCCCTCCAGGATTAATCTCTTTATAAATAAAACACGATGCTCTTGAAATATGTCTCCATCGTAGTACAACTGGCTAAAGAAAGCACGTCTGAATTCAACATATAAATTCGCTTTCTTTGTCTAGTGGTCAGCGAATTTTGTGACCTTTGTTTTTCCGTAGCATTTGTCAATTGTTACATTTAGTCAACGTTTATTCGGCTGACAATGGGTATTACAGTGCCAATCCTTTCAAACCAGATATTCTATGTTAATTCAATATCCTCTTGGAAAGAAGGTACATCACCTATTAAAGGGAAGAATAAAAGAATGTAACTAGAGCGACGTGTAATCTTAACGACTTTCTGGAGATCGTGTTGCCTTCATTATATTATGGAAATTAAATGACTAAAATATATTTTTAATTGCTATATTACGAAAGCAGGTAGAAAACATATCCCTGCATATCACACTTTTAGAACAGAATAATTGTTTATAAAGTCGTATAGCTAGGCGATTATCTACGAGTCAGTTGTACCAATCAGTTAATTGAAATTACAATTAAATATCTTAATCGAAATAGTTTTGATTATTTCGACAGTCGATTAATCTAAATATTACCACCAGACCTGCTCGTCCTCTCTTTGCCATGGCTATCTGCCACAGTCACAACACTTTAGCTGCTACCTAGGGGAGGGTAAGAAAACAGACTACCCCCACCTGACAGCATCTGCAGCCAACATTTGTTTGCTTATAATTACAGCGTTTGGGTGAACACTGTACTAATGGATTAATGGAGCTCGTTGATTAATCGGCAAACAAATGCAATAGATCGTAATTACTTTAATAGGCCTAACTAATTTATAATCAAACGGTTTAACTTCTGAATTCTTCCTCGACTTTTACAGGTGTAAAATATATTGATTTTCAAAAGAGAACATGTAAAGGTAAAACTCGGATATGACTTGTATATTGTGACGTTGATATTAATTGGTATCGAAGGTAAAGCTTAAAGGTATTTTTTTTTAAAAAAATGGCTCGTGCTGTGAGTGAGCTGTGTAAAAGAAAAGAAAAAAAACATCATGATTGTTGGTGCTATATTTACTGTTATATTAATGGGACAGCGGTTAGTCTGCGGATTTATAACGTTAGAATCCGGAGTTAGACTTCCCGCTGTGGGCACAGCAAATAGCCTAGTGTGGTTTTGCTCTAAAGCAAATAAACGAATGTAAATGGAGACATTTTAATACCAGATATGTAGAGAACACTTTTTTACTTCTCATTAGAATATATCAGAAATAGCATTGTATATAATAGTGAATAAAGCGTGATATAGAATATTATTATTTTATTACATCCTTACATAAAACAGGTCACTCTTTACTTCAGTTTCATGCTTGAAACTAACGACGCTAAGATTATCTCTAAACACACGTGTAAGTTTCAAAAAACATTTCATTTCTGTTAGAAACCATTTCCAATTTTAAACTTTTAATTAAAATCTGACACTGATGGATTTTTTTCTTGTGATAAACGTGCAGATAAAGCCTGACATTGTTTTAATCTCTAACATAATCTTTCATATTTTTTTTAATGTGGTCGAACGTTTTTTTGATGGGAGGGGAACGTTGTTATATTACAGCAAAATTAGACGTGTGAGTAATTAAAACACAGTCTAGGAATTTGTTTATTCTTATGATACATGTGTAATTGATAGTGTTACGTATTCATTTATCCCGGACGAGTCTTCGATTCATTATGTAACGTATATTAGATATTAAGATTTAAAATAGCCGGAAATTTTAATGTAGAAGTTAAATGTTTAATATGTATCAAATTAATATTTGTCAACAAGATATATACACATAATTTTCTTTTTTAACATAAATCTATTTTAATATATAAACAAAAATCAATATATAATAACGGTTGTTACTAATACTTATTGCAAATGATGGTTTATATACAAGAGTTTTACAAACTTATACTGGGCTTTATCTGGTCTGGAACTGAATATTTTATCGATGGTCCATGATTAATTCTGATGGGTTTTGTTATACCTCCCCTAAGCTAATAATGTCTTTTTATGGCAAGCTTCACACCGGTTACAAGCTCACTTTTTACTGAGGATAATGTTTAATGTTTTCGTAGAAATAATAACGTCCGAAGTAATTCACTGAAACCTGTAGTTTTTCCGATTAATTGGTGTTAATCACAACTATAACATCCGAGGCTTATAGCGTACTGACTATAGCTGACCAATAATAATCATCTGGTGTGTCTGTTTTATATAGTCATCACTCGAGTTTCTCAAAGTTTCAACAATGTTCGAGAACGCTAACGTTTTCGTAAAATAAGTGAGGTTGATTCTTACTCTCAAGAATCTACACATTTTGAGAGCAGGCGGGACTTGCACACTACATAATCAACAATGTACTTCACATGCATAAAAGAAAACTAAACTGAAACAAACGCAGGCACTCAACAATAGTGAAGCTGTTAAAATAGAGAGAATGCTGAGTTAAGAGAGCGATAAAATTGCGACAGTTAGAAAAATTGAAAAAAAAAACGTTTCAATTAAGTTAGGAATCCGAGTTTAATTATACACTAGAAACCTCAGACTAAACCTTAAGAAAATTTTGTAATTAGACAAAACCTAGTTATTTAGTATGCTTGCAGGATGTTCGCAATGTTTCCACGCTCCTATTATAAACTTTGAGATATTGTAAGAGCTGTGGCTGTTCCTTGTGATAACGTTGCTGTAATGTCTTCATCTCATTGACTTGTATGTTACTTTAAAGAAACATTATCAGTTCCATTAGTGGTTCGATCTTATTAAATTGTCCTATGATTAAGCCTGCACCATTTCATCCGACTTGTATGCTAATCCCGGTTCAGCTTATTCAGGCGGTGTGAGTTTATTTGAAAACAGAACGATCGTTTTAAACTACAGACTTCTAGTCGTCGTAAATATGTGCTTACTTGTGTACTTAAACTATCTTGGCCTTAATAATAGCATCTACAATGCTGTAGATTTTTTTTCAAATTATATGGAAAACAATTTAACGTAAAATAATTATTTTACTAGATTTTCATAAACAGAAAAACACATACTAAAACATTGCAACCTTAGACGTTTCTATAAGAGAAGTTCCAGTCAAAATAGCTGAAACGTTCAGGCAGCACGCATTTTCGGAGAAAACCGAATCGTTCCCATCTATGTAAGTAATACGTTTGTGTTTGTCTGGAACTTTTCTCCCAAGTTTTTCAACCAAACCTTTCAGATCTTGTATTCTCAACAAGGCTTTTGTTAGATGAGTCCGGATTGCATACTGGCTTCTCCATTTAGAATCATGTTGCTTGTTTTTTGCTTAGTCAAATTATTGAATGCGTTGAGATGCTACATATGGCACAGTGTCGTTGTCATCACGTGATAACTGGCTTCGAGTTTTACTTATAAAACATTTAACAGAAACAATACTTAACCCGCATGTAAAAAGATAAATATTGTACTATATAAAATTTTATACGAAATTTCTCAAATTATTTAGGTCTAAGATATAAATACACAGTTTCGTTCAAAACCATATGGCTATCACTTTGTGAACACGCACTTGAGACGTTTTTACGTGTTCAGCTTAGTTTACCTTCATTATATACAACTTTACATTTACTCTAATTTGCAATAATTTAGCTTCGGTTCGTTTCATAGATTGCTACGTAAGTTTTTCATATAGATCATAATTTATCAGTCTAACACGTAATGCCTACAAGAAATCGTAGCTTAAATGCCGTGCGCGAAAATCATAGGACAAGGACAATTCAAGCAAAGGGCGTGCAAAGTATCGCAAATGTTTTGCAGGACGCAACTAGTTAAAAATAAATTCTAAGACATGACCTATTTCAATGGTACAATGTAGTTAAAATTGAAGTTGTTTGAGTTTATTATCAGGAAACCTTATTTCCGATAAATGTTGGAAGGAATAATCCAAGACAGTTATTGTGAATAGTTAGTTACCAAATACGCGCTATACCAGTTATCGTATCACTTTGTGTCGATTCCCTCTAGCATTAATGCTGATATGTTATATCTCCAGCATATTTGTAAAATATTCAAATATTTAAATTAAATACGTATATTTTAACTTTTATTTAAAGTGCTAAGGCATGTTTTTACAACGAAAAATAATGTTTTTAAACTGTTGTATGCTATAATGAAGTATTTCAGATACAGTCGTTATTGTTATCACATGTCCAACTCTAACGATTATAGATATACTTGATGGGGGGACTTGTACTTTGAATAAGATGTTCTTTCCCTTGGGAGGGGCCGTAGTATTTGAATTTATAGAAATTCAATACAGAATACTGCCTTTATCTAAAATAGTTAAGTGGCATTTCTAAACTACCCACGTATGAGTTTAGGTGCGTAGAATCCTGATCAAATATGATGGCCGTGTGGGGTATCTCAATGACTATTCCACGTTATATGATATCCACCAATCACCTACAGTACAAAACACACTTTAAACTGAATCTCATATCAACAAATTACAAAACGATCGACTTATCTAGTGAGAGACGCTAGATCTTATGACCTTTTCAAAATCTGGGTAGCGGGGGTAAGTATCAAAACTTTGGTATACTACTGCCAGGTCCTTACTAATCATGGTGAAGATACAGACACTAAGTATCTGTAAACAAAGTAATAAATTCACACATAGAACCTTAGTACATAAACATTACTGTTTCAGATGGTATTCTGAGGGATGACAGATCCACTCTCAAATACTTTTCCCTTTGTGTTGCATATTACTGTCTACGCCCATCGTCCTTTATAGACATGGTTACGGCGTCTGTACTTTCCCACTCAAACTACATTAAAATTAAGCAAAAATGAAATAAAAAAAACTCTTTCATGCACATACGTCGCTCTTTCAGTTACATATTTTCCTTTGTTTTAATTTCGCGCAAAGCTACTCGAGAGCTATCTGCGCTAATCGTCCCTAATTTAGCAGTGTAAGACTACAGGGAAGACAGCTAATCACCACCCACCGCCAACGCCTGGGTTACTCTTTTACCAACGAATAGTGGGATTGACCGTCATATTATAACGCCCTCATGACTGAAAGGGCAAGCATGTTTGGTGTGACGGGGATTCAAACCTGGCCATGCCGGGCCACGAGACAGGAAACACAAAGTATCAACTAGTTTTAATCGTTGTTGTAAGATGTATTGTTTCCATACAACACTGACATGCTGAAAGGGTGAGCTATATCTGACGGTCAACCCCACTATTCGTTGGTAAAAGAGTAACCCAAGAGTTGGCGGTGGGTGGTGACTAGCTGCATTCCCTCTATTAAACTAGGAACGGCTAGCGCAGATATAGCCCTCATGCAGCTTTGCGCGAAATTCAAAACAAATCAAAATGCGTATGCATGCATGTGTGTGTGTGTATCGCATAAACCTGCAATAATGGATTAAGTATTAAAACCTGTGTGATGATTCGAAAGTCTTTAATCAAATATTTAAGTTGTTTGATACCATTGCATACGTGCTCATAAGAACGTGTTACTGCCCTGGCATGATACTGTAGTTAATCTCAAGGGTATAGACATGTTTATAGAGACATGCTTGTATAGATCATTGAACCCAAGGATGTGAAATCGTACAGATATTTCTTCAATTAGATCAGACCTTTTATCTCACAAATCTCTTTTCTGTTTAGTATGTCCACTTTTTATGAGCCTGACTATAGGAGCCACGAGGTAAATATCAAATTATCGGAAGAATATCACAGTAAAGAAGCCAATCCCGTAGCACTTACTTTGTTGTTAATGTGAAATCCGGAATAGGTTGTGCACTGTAGGTGAAAACTCAAAACTTTTTTTATCTGTATGCAATTTGAGTGGAATCGCAAATTTATGTAATAAACCGGAGTAAAACATTGTGGTTCATTCGGATTTCAATTTTTGATTGCCTTTATTAAAAACAAAAAAGTGTAATGATGGTGTCATTATGAGGAATTGTGTTTAGGTTTTGTTTTGTTTTATCGTCCTAGTCCATACGGATTTACTTACACATGATACTCTCCAACTGTTCATTATTGGTTATTGTAATGCCTACTTATGGAAATCCATACCAGCGGAAACCGGTTGGGGAAGGAATTTTTTATTTCTAAAACTTGACCAGGCGTGGTATAGTGCCTAGTTTAAGAATGCGAGGATTCCTGGTTCACTTCACTTTGCGGCCCCTAAATCTCCCAGACAAAGGTAACCCTATGACTTAGCATTAGATTCTGTTTACTAGCTTGCTTGCTTCTATTGTTCATTTCGAAATTGGGGACAGTTACGCGCAAGTAGCCCATTATGTAGCTCATGCATTTTTTGTAGTCCTGAAAGTTCATTAATATGTTAGAAATTAAATTTTATGAGAATACTAAAGAACTGTACGACCATAAACGTTTCTCTTAAAAAAAAAAAGTAGTCGCATGTTATTTATGGTAAAGGACACGACAGTATCATATAGATTGTAGTATTATCAGATAAACTTTTAAGCCACTGTGGTTATGACTGGCGGGAAGCTGCTTCGTTCTGTGCCAAATGTAAACTGGTATTCTTGGATTCTGTTTCTATCGTATCTGTGAGATATTTAAGAGATGCATTTGGTTTGTTTTGAATTTTGCGCAAAGCTACACAAAAGCTATCTGCGCTAGCCGTCCCTAATTTAGCACTGTAAGACTAGAGGGAAGGTAATCACCACCCACCGCCAATTCTTGGACTGTTCTTTTACCAACGAATAGTTGGATTGACTGTCACATTATAACGCACCCACGACTGAAAGGGCGAGCATGTTTGGTGTGACGGGGATTCGAACTTGCGACCCTCGGATTACTAGTCGAGTGCCTTAACCACCTGGCCGAAGATGTATTTACCGAGGCTTCTGGAAGTAGTTAGTAATAGAATAATTAAAACATCGCTAACTACGTGATTGGCACCGATACCATCACAACTAAAAAGAATTAAAACACTTCAGTTTGTTTATAATTTAAATATTTATTTTCTGTCTTAATATTATGAATATTGGTAAATGTAAGAATTCCTTTTGTAACTTAAAATGTAATTCTATTTTTTATTTTTTGGAAGAAAAATGGTTTGTTTTTCTAACGTTAATAAAAGTTTCACGAACATTTAATCTAATGGAGTATGTGGATATTATAAAGAATTTGTTTATGCAAATGAAAAAATGACTTAACATTCCCGAGATCAAACCGGCTAAAAAATAAGTATAAAAATAATGTTCGAACCCATCTTGTGGGCTGTTTCATTACGACACACATTTTAACCTATGGTTTGTTTAGCTGGGAAAATTCTTTAAAATAGCCTCTGGTAATCCTGTGTGATGTTCTAACACACAAGACAAAATCAGATCCTTGTGTTTTGTTGACATCCTTAATATCTTACAACGGATTAAGAAAATATAAGTTAAGTAATTTTGTTTGGATGTTTAATACACACATTACTCGAGGAAAGTTGTAAGTTCTCCTTTAGTTAGTTAGTTTGTTTTGAATTTCGCACAAAGCTACTCGAGGGCTATCTGTGCAAGCCGTCCCTAATTTAGTAGTGTAATACTAGAGGGAAAGCAGCTACCACCCACCGGTAATTCTTGGGCTACTCTTTTACCAACGAATAGTGGGATTGACCGTCACATTATAACGCCCCCACGGCTGGGAGTGTGAGCATGTTTGGCGCGACCGGGATGCGAACCCGCAACCCTCAGATTACGAGTCGCACGCCTTAACACGCTTGGCCATGCCGGGCCACCTTTAGTTAGTAATTTATACGTGAGTTTATATTTTCAGAAATATTATTCACATTAATGAGACATAAGGATAAGTTGAGAAAATAGATTATGAACACTTGGTTATGAAATTCGTTATAACACAACGTTAGCTAATATTTAGGTTAGATTTTTGATTGGTTTTAAGTATATCAGGACTTCCCTTTTCAGTTAGTTGCTCGCCCACACGAACTTATAAATGGATAAACTGTACGGATAGGCCTACCAATAAATTTCCTGATTTTTTGATGCACAGTTACTTTTCAGAAGGAACATTCACTTTGAGTCATCCTTAGTATGACGACACATCACTTCCGTATCTTTTACTTGTTTTCAAGGAAGTTTGTCTTATGTTCCTCTACGTATTTCCTTTGGAAAAATAAGACAGCACTCTGCAGTTTACTAAGCGAGTCATGTGGAAATTCGATTTCATACAACCAGTTATTTAGATTTGTGTAAGACCACCGTGCACGTGCAGTAAAGCAAAATAGCACGTGCATTTTAACTTTTGTTCATTAGTGTTAAAAAATGAATGTTACGCAATAAGTTTGATAATGTAAAAAGTATTTATGGAAAAAACCTGAATATTTCGTGCGTAAGTGTTCTTTCATATCATTATCAGTACCATTTCTATACTAGATCGTTTTGACAGTTTGGTAATGTAACTATCTTTTAATGTACAAGCATCTTTTATTTGAATCAACTATAAATTCTTACTAATTAGTCATTGTTTGGTAATATACCGTAGTATGTATTGTTGTATGTTAACGAATGTGAATTTATATTGTATTTCTAACAATTTTGTATTAAGTATGCATTTAATGTAGAGAGAGAATTTTTTCTGCACCATTTGCAATATTTCAACTAAATTTACTTTATTTCTCCTATTAATATTTTTCTGCAGTCTCTTGTATACAATATAACATTGTTAAATAATTTTTAATACACTGTTATGTGTATTATTGCATTGTACGTACATTCTTTCGCCTGGACAAAGTTTGTAACAGTTTTAAGCTGTTGTCATCTGTGTTTATCAACCAGATGACCCCAGCGTCTGGACTTTGGTTATTGCCATTTTCGTCCACATATCTTTGTAAGGATGACTAAGCTCTTGATATTTCAGTTCACCATGGTGTAGAACAAAGGTGACAGGGCACCTTGAGGACTCGAACAAGAATTTTGACTCGTCGCAACTAGCTTTTGACCCCGTCTTTCATTCATCGTTTAACGCATTTTGCTAATAGCGTAAATAAATTGCTATAACGTAGAAAGAGGTACTTGAAAAATCTAACTTTTTTTTAGCGCTATTATTACTAAATGGGAGTCCATGTTCGTTTTTAAAACATTGTACCGAAACGTTTGTTGTTAAGCGCAAAGCTACACGATGAGCTAGTTGTGCTTTGCCCATGGCGTGTGTCGAAACCCAAATTTTAAAGTGAGAAGTCTGTAGACTTGCCGTTAAACCACATTTTTCTAAAATATTTATGTACGAAATTGCTTCCGAGATTAGCAGTTTTTAGCTTTACGAGGGCTGTAACGACCGTAAGTCACAACATAAATTTAAACAAATGTATTGTTATGACTGCGATTAGTTCCATTAGGTGCTGCTAGTCTTCCCTATGTATTTTACTTAGAAAATGAATGATTTCACGTAGGTATTTAGTGTTCAATGCTGCAACGAGCCAAAACGTGCACAACTGGATGCATTATGTATAGCCTGCCAGTATTGGATGATATAAAAAGGAAGTCGATAATTTGAGACCTTAAGAACAGTTATTGGTTCATACTCTGAATCTTGTGAAATAATAATGGTAGATATTAAGTAATTAATAACAGGTTTGTTTGTTTTTTTCAATCAGATGTATTTAAAATTATAAAAGAAACTTGAGCACTACACAGACTCAAGTTGTTTTTAATAAAGCTCGTATTTGCAAAACTACATTCCCGTTGGAGTACATTTTATGTGTACCCAGTTAGACTCGAGGAATTTCCCTGTAATTAGGGCAACACTAATTACGTGTTACTTTTCACGCAGTTATTGTTATCTTAAGATTATTTAGACATAAATAAATTTGATAGTTATAAATTGGCTAGGCCTTGCCCGCTAATGCACATCATATTTGTGTCTAGGTGATGGTATATACTTGCACCATAATTCTGATTCGTTAGCGTTGTAAATTTTGCTCTTTTACAGATGATTTGGCATAGCAAAGTTGTAAGAGCACTTGAAACACAATCTGAGGGTCACAGATTTGTATCTCAGTCACACCAAACATGCTCGTTCTTTCAGCCGTGAGGGCATTATAATGTTACGGTCAATCCCACTTCGTTGGTAAGAGTAGCCCTAAAGTTGGCGGTGGGTGGTGATGGCTAGCTGCCATACCTCTAGTCTTACACTGCTAAATTAGGAAAGTCTAGCACAGATAGCCCTCGAGTAGCTTTGTGCGAAATTCTAAAACAAACAGTTCATACTACGTTTGCTGGCACCACTACGCAGTGATCAATGAACAACTGTGAACATTCTTCATCATTTTTGCGACGATGCTCAAGCCTGTGGTGCACGAGTGGTTTTGCGGCCTTTTGTTGTGCTTTTAGAAATGAAGTAAGTACAGACGTCACTGTAGTTAGCGTGCATCAGTTTGCGAATTCAGCGATATTTGACAGACTGTGAAACATGATACAAATTAATCCATAAAGATTGCTAAAGATAGAAGTGGAGTAAGAGATGTTGATGTTCGATTCCCCTCGGTGGGCACAGCAAACAGCCCCATGTGGCTTTACCATAAGAAAACACACGCATATTATCAGGTTCGCACACACTGCTTAGCCATCGCTAAACAACTCTACCTCGTCAGTTTCAAAACTTTCAAACTTAAACACCGTTAATCTTACCGACTTATGACAACAGAACAGTAAAATCATGTTTGAAAGCTGCTAGCGAGAGCAGTATGCACCTAATTCCATTGGGCATAACCGAAAGTCCGTATCGATCAGCTGCCTTCTATCTTTACACCTTTCAATCTGCTGTCAAATGTAGAATTCAGAACAGGGTATTGTGATGTAAAACTGAAAGTGACAAAAATACGCACTCTAAGCCTCCCACGTGATTGTTGACGTAATCATTGGAATTACCAGTTGAGAACTTCATAACTGCTATGCTACATTCATTTCTTTATTCAAGAAAAATTCACGTTTGATGAGTGAACGTAATAAACGTGGGGTGGGTTTTGCAGTTACTTTCAAAGAAGTACTGTGATGGCACAACTCATTGTTTTGTTATATATAGTCCACATCACGAAGGTGAAGACATATTCCGAGATAAAATGTAAAGATATTTTTAGACTATACCAAAGTTTATCACCTTTTCTACTTGTTCACGACATCCGGAAGATGAGATTGGGTTTGTCTTTGAAACTGATTGTAGAATCCTGTTGAGGTTTAACGTTTTTGTGATCTAAACAAACTTTGCCCTCTTGGCTTTAACACTTTCCGAAGACTTTGTGCCAACCGTAGACAAAGTGGTCATGGTTCGAATCCTGGATAACGTTTTCTTCCGGGTGAGAATTAAGAAATTTATCAAAATTTCAAAGTCTCTCATCAAATAAATCATCATCATTGAGTTGGATACCTCAGTAACGAGTTCTGTTCTACGTATTTTTTAATTGGCACGAGCCGTACTTTATACCTAAGTAACTTACTTCCCCAATAACATACTCTAAAGGAAAGCAAACCTTTGATGTGCACTGGATCCTTTATATACAAGAGCTTCCGAAGAAGAGTACCCATGGAGCATCCCACAAACCATAGAAAATTACTGGCTGACTTAACACGGTGCAGAACAAAGTAAGAGTCTGTATTTTCAGTTTTACAGTTGTCTTCTGCAGTGGCTTTCATTGGGCAGTTTTATTTGTTCCGAAAACATAAACAGGCTTGCTTTAACCTGTTGACTACCTAGTATTTCAGCTGCTACGGCAACTCCGAACCAAGTTCAAAATACAACTCTAATGCTTCTTCATTCTGTAACTTTTTTCGTGACGCCATTTTAGATCGAAAGTAAAACAATTTGTAAGTAGGTCAAATGCATTTATGGTGCTGACATCTAGCGTTGAGGTTAGGTATTATTGAGAATGAATTAACTCGTCCGTGGTACTGTGTTACCGATCGACTTGGACGAGTTATGTCGTCTACGGCACTGAACAGGTTAAAGAGAACGACATTCTGATGTGTATAGCATACAGTTTAAAGTTTTGGACCAGACTAACTTGGACTGGATGCCAAATGTATGAACAGGGATATTCCATGCACTTCGACCAATAGAGTCGAATTTATTATAGTGAGATTTAATCTCCTGAATAATCGGTATTCCGATGAGACAACCAAAACTGCTGAAACGGGCATAAGAAGAAAGTTGAGGACAAGGCTGGGCGGATGGTTGATTGAAAATGCGAACAATGCCGAAATGTAGGCGTGATTTTGTTAATTCATATTCAAGAAACAGTTTTTGTTCAACAGTTGAAATAAGTTATGATTGTAATCAGTTACTAAATTATAGGAGAATTAAACACCACCGTGTTACTCAATCTGTTTAATATAAATAGAAATCGGAAGCTATCGTGAATTAACATGTTTATACTAAAAACAGAGAGAGTAACTTGGACATTGTTGTAGTATTTACTGTGTGTTACAATTTGAATCGGTAATAATGACTTAATTAACACCAAATAATTTTATATGAATACTTAAATGTCAGTTTGTGTGTTTTTCCGTTTGGAATACGCTTTAAAAATAATTAAAACAATAGTTTGCCGGCACTCTTAAGAATGGTAGAAAGTGTAAAATTATTACCATGAGTAATCTTACCGTTGCTCAAAATACCTCTTACTTTACACCATTATATTGGAAGCTTTTGTAAGAAGTAATTTTATAAGGATATTTCTGCAGTTGTTCATATTGAAATCAATTACGGTTGCATTTATGTGTTTACAGAATACGTGCCCCTGAAAGTCCAGCTATTTTGGTTTCTTTCGGAGGCGTCGCTAGACACTGGCATACGGGGATGTGCCCCGATTCTATTTGGTACTGCCCTGAATCCCCGAACTGGCGTTTAGAACAAAAACTGGAATAGAAAACCATGATCAAAATCGTACTGAAACGTCAGAGATTCCAACGCCTATGAGCCTGAACCCTGAATCGTTTAATCATCTAGCGACACCTTTAGTTCCTTTTATTGTTGGGAAATACTTTACAGTTTATTTTTTAACTATTCTTAATGAATATTTTGTCTTGTGCTTCTCAATAGCTTATATTACTGAACTCGTACATCATTCAACCACAAAAACAGCTTCACTGACTCTGTCTCTTTTACATCTGAAAATACAGGTGACATAAAACTCTCAATTCTGTTTGTTCCATTCCTGAAATTCTAGACTTGATCATGATAACGATTTAGGATGTTCACAACGATTCACTTTTGACTAAATGAATAATTGTGTCAGCTAGTGAAGTGCTAAAGTTAATTTAAGAAATAAATTATATTACCAGACATAATGCATTGCTGCAATAGTTTGCGCCTGATTGTACTTTATAAGTCATAAAAAAAGTTGTAATATTATTAGTAATACTATGAGGTAATATTACAGATGGTTTGTCAGTAAAGGTAGCCTGACTGTGTTGCCTCAATTGTGTGTAGCAAGCAGTTGTTTGAAACAAATAAGTCGAAACTCTACAGTGATGAACCCGGAACCATTTAGTAGAAAGGGTATCTACCAGATGTTTTTGCTTTTTTTGAAGAAACAAGTTACTGAACACTGCTACATTTTCCAGTAGTTATTTCATTCCTCTCCGTTACCATCCGCCGCTCGCCAGTACAGTGGTAAGTCTTCGGATTTACAACGCTAAAATTAGGGTTCGATTCCCCTCGATGGGCTCAGCAGATAGCCCGATGTGGCTTTACTATAAGAAAGCACACACACACACACACCTTACCATCCCAATCAAATTCTTGGTGTCACCCCTAGTTGATGTTACAAGTACTATAAGCACAACAAATTACATTAATAAAATCATTCTATCTTATCAGAATGAGCGATTTTTGTGTAATGTCTTATTTATATTTGCTGCCCGTTCATTCAAAGGTACTTGTACGACGTTACGCTGCGTTTCAGCAGAAAAAAAAATAACTGGTTCTACCTAATGTTTCTACAAACGGTTGGCGGCAAGTGTTTAGTCAGTGGTCTAGAGCTAGACTTGATACAATAAAATTGAACTCATTCGTCATTAGATAGTGAAGAAAACCCCCTTTTAATGCCATGCTGTCCCTGTGCTTTTTTGTTTTAAATATAAGAAATGACATCAAAATGTAATTGACGAGATATAATAATAATATCTAACAATCATAGAACACATGACGAACAGTTGATAAAACAGAAAAGTTTCTTATAACACAAATAAGATATTCTTCAAGCCAATTAAAATCAATATAATACGCACAAAAAATACATAACATATAAACGTAAAGAGCAATATACAACGCATCTAACCTCTAAACTATAATATCAGAAGTACGTTTATGGAAAATGAGTTGCCTACAATCCGTCTATTGGTAACACTTTTAACTAGTAGTTTACGTCTGTGCAATTTTTAACATTATTAACTAACTTACGATAAATAATTTAAGGACGTAAACACTTGATTTACAAGTGATTTGGTATGGTCTGGTGATTCGGTTACTCGACTCGTACTCTGAGAGTCGCGGGTTCGAATCCTATTCACACCAAACATGCTCGCCTTGGGAGAGCTATAACGTACGGTCAATCCCACTATTCGTTGTTAAAAGAGTAGCCCAAGAGTTTGTTGTGGGTGATGGTGACAAGCTGCCTTCCTTCCGTCTAGTCTCACACTGCTAAATTAGGAACAGCTAGCGCAGATATCTCTCGTGTAGCTTTGCTACACAAAAAAAAAAAACACAAACCAAACCAGTAGGAAGAGGTCACGATTGTACCTGACCCTCAAGGTCCACCCCAAAAACTTATATCGACAGTCAGAATCGGGGAACAACGAGGTGAGCATGTAGCTACAGCATATGGAGCTCTGTGTGGGTTGTGGGGGAGAACACAGACTATCCTAAAGAACACGGAACCAAAATGCCGTAACTGACAGTAACAACTGACTGTAAATTACATGTGATGTCTTAAATATAAGGACATCAAAACAAGAATCTGTAATGTACAAAACAATCCAAATCCAAATGAAACGCAGGCGTCAAATCCGAGAAAAACACCCCTACTTTCAACTCCAGAAACCAGAACCGCTAGCATACGGACAACGCACAGGCATCGTGCATACAAACACAAAATCAAGAAACACATAAACAAATTAAGCAAACACTACCTCAACCCACAAGCATTACTACACGAGAACAGGAACAACATGCAATTCAAACGAGTCATGAACAAAACAGTTAACCTAATTACAGATGCAGTCAAACACTTCCTTTGAATTTATCACACAAAATCAAGACGATTGTATCACATTACTCATAACAATCGCCATTACAACTATTATTAAACCGAATAATACAAACCCTGCAAAATAAAATTAGGGTTAAATGGCAAACTATTCATTCACACACTAGAAATAAGACAAAATTCATGGACGTGACCATGAAAAGGAAGAGTACCAGCAACTAGAAATGAAATGTGATTACCAGCACGGAAGTTACCATATTCAAGCCAAAAATTAACCATTGTTCAGGAAGGAGGAAAAAGGTCTAAATGGTATCTGACTCTCCCAGGTCTACACAAACACTCTAAGCTCCCATGCCGAAATGATGTGAGGAAAAACAAGAACCACAACCTCACGTGTATATATTGAGAAGAAACGTAACTGGTTATTCAAAATATCCTCTTTTTTTTTTATGGGCGTTTCGGTTACACTTAATGGATTTATTTTTTATTTACCGGGGCCTGAAATAATAGTGTATCGGGTGGAATTGTTTCAATTACACCGTTCCTAAAAATATCAGTTATTTGAATTGTTAAGAACATCTTGCAGTAAAATGTGATAATAGAAATATTAAAATAATACTTTTAGCACAGTGTGTAATTCCTTTCTTTATTTAATTTGCGTGGACAAGATGTAATCTAGTTACTACCGTCCTGGACTGTGGATCTGAGGATTCAGCACCGTAAAACTTTCGCGCATCGTGAAGTATTGGCTCCCAGTCCTGAACACTCTTTGTATTCTTTAACAGACGTGTACTTTTGGTACACAAAATTTTTCAAAATGTATATAAAATGAGAGCAGTTATGCTAATTTTTCACATTAGCGCATTTAGTGACCGTGCTATTTCTCAAAACGTTACTCTTGGTGTTTGTTATTATCTTTTCAATTGAGTGCCCTCTGACGGCTACTTACGTTTATGAACTCAAAACATAGTTTATGGCAACTACAAGCAAATTTGGTATGGTTAAGTCCAATTCTGGGTAGATGTACTGTGACAAAAATGTAATTTTTATTGATTTATATTAAATATTGTTTTCATGAGTGACACATATACTTTTTTATATATCTTAAAAATTGTTTTTGTGAGTGTTCATGCTATGCGTTTTATGTGGCTTTTTAAATGTATTCCTTCGTACAGAGCTTTCAAGCTGCTTATTTATCGTGCAAGAAACGATGTTCTCAACTTTCCATGTTGTTAAATTAGTTAATTAATGAAATATTTTGAAAAGTGTTATCTGGGGATTAGTAAGTTTAATCCTGCGTGTCTGTTTATTGACTAGATTGACTACCCAGATGCCAAGCTGATGCAGTCTGGTCAGCGTCAGTCTTGCACCACCATGAACCTGGAGAAATTACTTGCATTAGAGCAGGACGAAATGTCGATAGAACCTCATCATCAGATACCTGTCAGCAACACTGACGAAGTAAATCATCAGCCTCATCACTTGCAGGTACTGTTTTGGTGTATGGTACCATAGATCTTTTTAAAATGTTATGTTGTTAATCCAAGACAGATTGCCAATCAATTTCGTTAAACAGATTCTAACTGTACTCTGAAACGTCATAGTTTTTTGTAATAGTTATAAAAGTTGATATACTGAAATGTTACACAAATTTTGTTCCTGGATAGTATGTGTTATTTCTTAATTGCTTATGTTGTAAAAGTACAGAAAATGGCCATTATTCCCTTCAAACTTTGCTTTTGTGACCTGGATAATGAAATTTAAAATTTAACCTATTTTCGATGTAAAAACGGGCAAATTTGTACATTTTCATTTACATAAGGTCTGAATAAAACAACATATGAATCAAGATTTACATGTATTTAAACTAAAGTTATATAACAATGAACAAAAATGTTTAGAAGTGAGTAGTTTTTCGAGATTTGCGACTGTACTGTAAATAACTTTCATATATCAAGCCTCAAATATAGTTTCCCATCATGATTCCGTTATACGCTCCTTAATAGCGGCGTTCAAAGTCCAGTATATCTTGGTGGAAGCGCTCGCCTTGCTCCTCTGAGTATGCTCCCATGTTCTTCTTTAATTTATCAATATGAGCGTCAAGGATATGGACTTTCAGGTACATCCTGCAGCCCATTTTGCTGCAGTTCTTTACCAGAGTCTCAACCAGTTCCATATAATTTTCGGCCTTATGATTGCCCAAGAAGCCCCAAAAGCTGCTCCAAGCTTTTTTTTCCCTTCTTACTGAGCTTCTTGAGGAATTCTGTACACTACAGGATCTTCTTTATTTGTGATCCAGCAAATGCACCAGCTTTGACCTTTTGCCTCGGAAAACTTAGGGAAGAAGTCTTGAAGGTACTTCAAGGCTATAAACTCCTTATCAAGAGCTGTGACAAATTGTTTTATAAGACCCAATTTTATGTGTAGTGGTGAGAACATCACCTTCTGGAGTTCCACTAGTGGTTCACACTTGACATTGTGCCCCCCCCCCAGAGAACTCGGTCCGTTGTGGCCAGTGCTTCCTGTTGTAGTGCGCTGCGATGTCCTTGTTGTCCGAAAGGCAAAAATAACAGGGAAACTTGGTAAATCCTCCTTGGAAGGGTCCTCCATACAGAAGTAGCAATTGCTTCAGT
Organism: Tachypleus tridentatus; assembly: GCF_004210375.1. NCBI lineage: Eukaryota > Metazoa > Arthropoda > Merostomata > Xiphosura > Limulidae > Tachypleus > Tachypleus tridentatus. The sequence goes on from NC_134831.1 coordinate 78,670,795, forward strand.
GGTCAGTGGGTTCACGCCAAATTCTTGGAATAGCGAACTTCATGGCTCTCTTTTCCCCTCTGTACCATCCTGCAAAAGAGCAAAATAAAATTATTATGAAGAATAAATTTATTTCATCCACAAGAGGTTCATGCAAAATATTTTGATATTTTTTCTATACTATTGGAAATTAAGAAATAAAAATAAAATGTTTAATTTTAAAAAGTCTAAAATGTATATAATATAAAACCTTACTATTCAAGCAAGCAAAAATTGTCCATCTTACCTTCTAGATTTTTTTGCATTGCTCGCAGGTAAAACGAGGTGCCCAGGGTTTGTCTTGATCCCCGACAGGCATGCTGAAATATGTCTTGTAGGCTTCACATATTTTAGTCGATGTTGTCACAGAGTACTTTTTCGCTCTTGTGTTCAGAATGCGTCTGGAGAATGCTTGCAGCTTCTTGATGCTATCTCTGATAAAATCATATAGGTCTATGTGTTCACTTTGGCAGCTAGAACTAAACTGAAGTGGTGAGTAGTGAGCCCCTGTATATATATATTACTATGGAAAGTCCTAGAAAATTCTAAAAGGTTCTTGAAAGTTCTCGTAAGTTCGAGAAAATTCTCTAACAGCTACTCAGCACTGAATCTACCTGAAATGTTCTGGAAAATGGGTAAATTTGAAAGTGCCATTACCTAGGTCACAAAAGTAAAGTTTGAAGAGAAAAATAGGTTTTTTTCCCTTTACTTTAGGCATAAGCAATTGGGAAATAACACCTTTTGCCCAGGAACAAGAAAAAGTAAAAATCTTGTTACGTAGTATTATTTAAGGCAGTCAGATGTTTATTGCTTTAAATATTATGTATATAAAGATATTTTTGTTGAATTTTGAATTTGAACTCATCAGCTGTCTGTGTAGTGGAGAATGAACGGTCTCTCGTTGTATGGTGATACCAGAATGTTTCACAATGTTCCGTTCCAGGTTTATGTTAATACGATATTATCTGAAAGTGAGTTGTTCCAGGTTGTTCAAAATGCCCAAAATGAGTTATCTTTGGTTGTGTATCGACTCCTGTCAGGTTTGTTTGTATGAATAGGCCATACTCTTTGGAGTAGGCACCTTTTGACTTGTTAGCGATAAAGTTCAACAGTTAAACAAAAGTCCACTTGTTTTAAAATAATATAAAAATATAGTCAAATGTATATACAAATGTTCGTCATACAGTTAATTACCACCGTTGTGTCCAGGCTTGTTCAGTTACTTTAGAATAATTGGCAAGATAAATTATTATTTTATAGTCTGTTATTACAATATAGTTGGAAATAATATCACTGATGTAAACACAATTATATTCAGAGCTTTAAATAAATGTATCTTTTTCGTCACAAAACACACAGATTTGTTAAATTATTTTAGAAACCGACTAGCATGAGAAATTATTTCCTCCCTACTTTGTTATGGCAATACAATCTGTAATAATTCGTTTTTAAAATCGTCACTATACTCTCTTATGACTAGATCATAATAAAGCAGTCGATATATCCTATCTAACTAACACTGTTTAACTTAACTTGGTCTACATTTCGCACTCGTATATATAGCCTTACCAAAATCTAGAACTTTCTACACACTACGAGATATTATGACGCAGTGATACTCAATAAAAACAACGAGAAAAACTTTAAAAGCTTTCTAGCAACACGATGCAATAACGCAACAAGCGCTAATTCACAACAATTGAACTGCATAACGTACGATTCGTACACAGTACGTAAAGAAACCTGTGAAAAACTGGTGCTTCTAAAATATACATTTAACACTCACTGTATACTTAACCATCTTAATCATAACACTCGCATTAGCTTAAAAAGTCGTGTATATCCTCAAGAGAATGTCTCACAGTGACTTCATATAATCAGATGTTATGTCGAAACCCCTTCAAAGTGTCAACAGGAGCTGTTCTTATCGATAGATTTTAACTATTTGCGCTTCAATTTCCAGTAATACCAATCATAACTGGTGACTCGTAGATAATTCTACGTTACCAGAGCCTACTTATAAATATATGTATTTAAATGTCTTATTTCTACGTTTAGAGATGCAAGCAAAATCTTATATTTTGATATGCATTGATTATCGTTGCCTTGTAGCTGTTTCTCTTCCTTATTAAATGTTTATTTGTTATTATTTTACAATGGGCGAGTTTGAAAGCTAATGCGAGCTTACATTTTAACGGTTTTTGTGTTTCTTAGCAACGATTTAGAAGTTATTTTTTGCGGTTAAATTGGTGGTTACTAAATCAAATTCAAGAAGCTCGAATTGTATAGAAAATAAAACAAAATAGGAAATTTTATATTGTTTGCCTTCTTTTAGATGGATAATAATATATTATTTCATAAATACACCATTATTTAACTACAATATATTACAACATAATAAAGGACAGATGTAGAAGTAATAAAATGTAAATTTGAAAAGAAAAAAAAAGTCCTGTGATGTAGAGGCCTACTTCATGGCCCGACATGGCGAGGTGGTTTAGGCACTCAACTCGTAATCCGAGGGACGCGGGTTCGAATCCCCGACACACCAGACATGCTCGCCCTCTCATCATGGGGGCGTTATTATGTGACGATCAATCCCACTATTCGTTGTTAAAAGAGTAGCTGAAGAGTTGGTAGTGTGTGATGATGACTAGCTACCTTCCCTCTAGTCTTACACTGCTAAATTAGGGACGACTAGCGCAGATAACACTTGTGTAGCTTTGCGCGAAATTCAAAAACAAAACCAACCTACCTCGTTTCTTGATTGGTAACACCCTCTGGTGTAGACTGCAGTTCGTCTTATTCAAAGCTCGTCATCACAGTTTCAGTTAGGAAACCCGAGAAATACCGTTAGACCTCTTGTGTTATCAGGTGGAGTTCTCGTCGTCACGAGCTAGGCATCTTATAATGGTGAAATGTATATAATTTTTCAGGAATTTTTGAGTAATTTTTCAATCGCTGTACATCAGTTATTGTGAAATCAACTTCAAGGTATAGGTAGTTGTAAAACGTAAACAATGTAGTTAAATACAATGTTTTGAAAAGCTGTCAAGGTTAAATAATTTTCAGGCCAACAAGCAAACATATGTGATGAAGTAATAAAACTTGAAGTTTATATTTACTGTAGGCATGTTAATGTTTTTGGCTTACACGAGCAGACAGTTTTGTGAACAAATCAGCAATAACGTGGGGTTCCATTTAAACTGTCAAATTTATTATGAGATGCCCCCAAAGGCTTTTTTTTTTCATACAGTAAGAAATAATAAATACCGTAGTTGTGTTTATCGTTCTGAGATACTGAACTGTAAAATACAAAAAGAAACCGTATTAGCCAAGTATCACACCCATACATAAAATAAAAAAACCACGTACTATACGATGTCAGTTGAATAATTCAACATCAGTAGATTTTATAAACAAAGAAAGTTAGATTATGTAATTATCAGATACAGTTTTGTGAACTTAATGTTATTTAGGTGACAAAATAAATAGTAATTTCCTTCTTTTATTTAGAATCCTAACGACAAAAAGGAACAAATCTAGTTACGATTATTACATGGTTTTGACGTTCCAACAAAATTTACTTTATATTCGTAAAATTATAAAAAACAAAATAAATATTTTTATTATTGTAATTTATTGTTTACTGTTTTAATTTATAGTGAACTAGCTGGAGTACCCGTACCCTAGACAGAAGTTATGTAAATTCATGATTAATGAAAGGTTATCTTGACATGAAAAGTTGTTTCCCTTATATGTAATTGCAAACAAAAAAAACAACTGTCAAACATAAAATATGAAATCATAAGTTTGCACGTGTCTCCGCATGGACCTAACAAACCTTCATGGCAAATTTTGTGAAACTCCATAAATAGGAGCAAGGCAATGAGAAAAAACGCATAAATGTCCATAAATACCTCAAAATGCAAACCATAATTTTTTTCACGTATTTCCCGCGGACCGAATGAATCTCCATACTAAATGGATACATCCACACCCTGCGAGGTAGTTACATGAACATGCAACAAACAAGTGCTATGATATTTATATAGATCATATATTGTTTAAGTAATGGGTTGACTTTTATAGTCTAACATTACTAATCTTCCAAAGTTTGCTGCATTCTTTTAATGACTCGCTTCTCTCGTACCTCGAATTATTAATAAATATTTTGTTTGTATATTTAAAAAGGTTATGAAGTTTTTTATGTTTGAAATTCAAATGAAATACGAGTTAAAATTTCTAGCACAGACTAGATTTCTAGTATTAAAATTGTGGAAAAATTTTGAGGTCCACTACATTTACCGCCTGGCTTGAAATAGATCATGTTGAAAATTACACCAGGTTATTCCAACCTACTTCATTGCCAACGCACGTGGATGTCTTCATGTTGTGCCCTATCACAGACTGAGCAACATAGAAGAACAAATTACTAGATGCGGAAATTATACATTTGAATTGTTTAAGAGGACATACTTTAAACATGGTTCCAAAAGTTCATCCGGTAACTAGGATAATGAAACCAGTTCATGAACTGTCTTGCAACGAATTCACTTTAACAATGTTCGTATGTATAATTACAAATAAATAAAACGACTGTGAACTTCAGGGAAACTTGCAAGTTGGTTATACTTGCCATTGGGCATTTGTTATAGGCTTATTATATTTTTACAGTTTAACAATGCGTTATTTATCCAGTTCGTTAGGAATTTTCAAGACTTAGAAGAGTAAGATAATAATAGTATTCCGAACACGTTATATCCATTTTGAATGACAGACTTCGTTACAGATATTGTACGTTCCTGATTAAGTCGTAAAAGCGAAACTTTGAACAAGTAAAACAACTTGTAACGTTCTCTGGAGTTCACGTTCATTTTATTTATTTGTAGTTATAAGTACTATGCTCCAGTCAGCATTATGTTACTTATGTAAGCATATTTGTATGCGTTAAAGATATTTTGAAATCGCGAAAACCCATACCAATACTGCTGAGTAATGCATTCTTCGGGCAGGAATGTTTCAGGGCTGGACTGAAAGTGCGCGACCGTGATAAGTGGATTTTTTTTATTTTTTACTTATGCCACATTTTGTGTCGGGTTCAATATAATTAGTTTCAATTCTGCATAAATAATGTGTTAGTCTAGTTACGTTACTTTCTGTATATATATATGAACAATGTTTTAAATAAATTACACGATTGCTCTGTTTATCTGACCGTGTATGCAATAAGACAAACTACATATTGCTACAAAAAAAATTATTTGATAGGTACAGTACTATATTGCGAAAAACATGATGTGCAGGCGTTAGTATGGTGACCGAAATTATAATGTGGACGTACTGATGTGTTGAAGAAAATATGATCAAATTATGAACTCTGTTTGATCTGCTACTGAACGTACTTCATACATTTCATCAAGATATTAAAAATAGTTCGGCCCGATATGGCCAAATGGTTAGGGTGCTCGACTCGTAATCTGAGGGTCGTGGGTTCGAATCCCCATCACACTAAACATGACGTCCTTTGGCGTTACAATGTAACAGTCATTCCAACTATTCGTTGGTAAAAGAATACGTGTCAGTAGGTGGCGGTGACTAGCTGCCTTCCCTCTAGTCTTACACTACTAAATTAGGGACGGATAGCACAGATAGCCCTCGTGTAGCTATGCGCAAAATTCAAAGACAAACAAGCAATAAAAATAGTTCATACGAAGTGATTGCTTTAATGTTTCAGTTTAATATATTAATATAACAGTATATATTAATGAAAATGCAGTGTCCTAGACCTCTTGTGTGTTAATCCATACCTGGTGACAAAAGATAAAGGTAATATACATTTTAAACCATAATTATTTATTGTAGCAAAAACACGCACACAAAACACATTTTGCTGCATATTTCGATCACGAATTCCATGACCGAAAATTTCAGTTGCTGGAGTGTTTTAATATGACGGATAGTCTCGCTATTGATTAGCGAAAAGTCCAAGAGTGTGGTGAGAGATTTTCACTGGCTGCCGTATTTCTAGTCTATCACTTATAAACTATAGAGTTAGCGCTGATAGTACTTGTGTAGCTTCACGTGAACTTTAACAAAAACAGTTGTAACCGAAACATCTATCAAAATATTTTGTTCTTGTAATGATAAATAATTGGTTGATTTTTATTTGCAACGTGAAAATATTCATAGATCGGTTGACAGTGTACAGTAAGTAAATAACCTTAAATTTAGTTGACGCTATATGAACGTAATTTTTGTTAAACTAATCAGTAAAAATCTAAACGTTATAAACAATGTATTTAAAGTTGTAAGAAAGTAATGGTTAATTACGTCCTTGACAGTTTCAATTGTTCCAACGAATTTAGGGACGTGTTTATTTTAGAAGCTACACAGCTGTAATTGGTATGTAGCATTAAACGTGACTTTTATTTGTATAGCGATATACTAATATGAATGGAAAAACTCTTGGTCTTTCCTTACACTGAAACTTCAGATTCTTTTTTCTTAAATCGAGATTAATTTGTCATTGTAATTACTTCTTTTTTTCCGAAATAGTTGTCAGAATATCCACAAGTCCAAACAATATTACAACGTGGGGAGACTTTGTTGAAGTCCAACAGAAGTTCACACGGCAGTGATACTTCTTCAGCTTATTCAGGTTCTGACACGATGCAATCAGTACAGTCTTCACTGGAGGACCAAGAGGTGGATCTCACAGGACTCACAGAGAGTGCTGTGGATTCTGATGATGAGGAGGACCTTGCAGAGTTAATTGATGTAAGTTGTATTTACTGGAACGTTAAGAGTTGATAAAAGAAAAAAATTCCGAATTTTGAACACTTAATAATAATGATAATTTATGTTGTAAATTCTTAAAAGAGGAAAATATTAAGAATGACATTGAACTTTTTTTAGGTTTTTATTCAGTGAACAAATAAAGCCTATTTGAACTTTTTTGCTTTATGGTATTATTCCATTCGTTGGACAGATAAAGCCAATTTGAATTTCACATCACATTTTGTATTTTATTTTTTAATTAAGAAAATTGAATTCAAAGACGAACTAACTGCTTATTTTACAGAGGTCGTTTTGAAATATTTCTTCAAATATAAATACAGGCCCAGCAGGGCCAGATGGTTAAGGCGCTCAACTCGTAATCTAAGCGTCGCGGGTTCGAATCCCTGTCATACCAAACATGCTCACCCTCTCAACTGTTGGGTGCGTTATAATGTGACGGTCAATCCCACTACTATTCGTTGGTAAAAGAGCAGCCCAACAAATGGCAGTGGGTGATGATGACTTGCCTTACACCTGCTTGAATTAGGGACGGCTAGGGCAGATTGCCCTCTTGTAGCTTTGCCAGAAATTCAAACAACAAACAAACACAAATACAACTGTAGATTATAGCAGAATATTTTTTTTTTTTCTTGGTAGAACCTTTCTGTTAGAGATACAGTAAGGGAGTGCTTGGAGAAAGACTCTTCAGAACGAACTGAAGATGATATTGAAGTACTATTGGAGTTCATGCAACATTTACCTGTAAGAAAGTTTTCTCTCTTTTATTTTCTTTTAATTTTGATTTGCAACTTTTTCTTGTTCAAGACTGTACTGCTATGTATGATAGGTTCTATATAACAAACTTCATGTAATTTTATAAATTTAGTGTCATAAACAATTTTCATGGCTCAGGGTAATTTTGTTTCTTAAGTTAGTTATGAATGTGTGTGTATAGATGTAACAAATAAGAATTAAACTTAACCTTTTCATCTGTCAATCACATAACCTTAAATGTTGGAATTAGTGACTAATTTTTTAAAGTATTCTACTATTCTAGTGGTGACATCTACAACGTGGTGAAAATAAAAAGAGGCTGTACAAATTATAAGATACATATTAAGGCTTTTTATTGAATGTTTGTTCTCTATTAAACTCCTGAAAATTAGTTTAAAACTTGTATCTTTTAACAGGCCTTTGCCAACATGACTTTAGCTGTGAGAAGAGCTTTATGTGCTGTGATGGTGTTTGCAGTTGTTGAGAAAGCTGGAACAATAGTAATGAATGATGGAGAAGAACTAGATTCTTGGTCTGTCATTGTCAACGGACAAGTTGAAGTTGAACTGCCAGATGAAAGCACTGAAGAGCTCCATCTAGGTGAAAGGTGGGTGCCTTAAAAAATTTGCTGTGTCCAGCAGTAAACAAATAGTAATGGACAGATGGCTATTGCACATTTTTTACTCTCTGAAAGTTAAATAAGTTAGTAAAATCGGTGAAACCAATTTATTATATTTAAGTAAATATTTTAAACATTTTTTTCTGGTAAAACTATGTTATTTATTAAAAAAAACATTTTGTGTGTATTATTCTGAAGAAACTAAAACATTTTGTGTGTATTATTCTGAAGAAACTAAAACATTTTGTGTGTATTATTCTGAAGAAACTAAAACCTTTTGTGTGTATTATTCTGAAGAAACTAAAACATTTTGTGTGTATTATTCTGAAGAAACTAAAACATTTTGTGTGTATTATTCTGAAGAAACTAAAACATTTTGTGTGTATTATTCTGAAGAAACTAAAACATTTTGTGTGTATTATTCTGAAGAAACTAAAACATTTTGTGTGTATTATTCTGAAGAAACTAAAACATTTTGTGTGTATTATTCTGAAGAAACTAAAACATTTTGTGTGTATTATTCTGAAGAAACTAAAACATTTTGTGTGTATTATTCTGAAGAAACTAAAACATTTTGTGTGTATTATTCTGAAGAAACTAAAACATTTTGTGTGTATTATTCTGAAGAAACTAAAACATTTTGTGTGTGCTGAGAAACTTACATTATGGATTGTTTTATAGAAGCTTTCAGGTTATTAATTTTAAGTAATGGTCGTTTTGTGCAATTTATAAACACAAATTTGCAATATTTCTCATTAATGACGAAGATTACATTTTGTGTTTAAAAACAGCTAATTTTTAAAACCTCGTTATATAATTCTATATTACGAACAAGTTAATGTAATTATATTAAGGTAGAACATGTGGAATTTTTTTAGTTTTGGGATAACAGCTACAACAGAGAAAATGTATCACCAAGGGGTGATGAGAACTAAAGTAGATGATTGTCAGTTTGTGTGTATTGCTCAAAGTGATTACCACAAAATACTTCACCAAGGAGAAGAAAACACCAGAAAACATGAGGAAGATGGTCAGGTAGTTCTTGTAACAGAACGGAGGGTACTGGATAGTGGCAGTCGACAGGGTCATGTAGTCATTAGGGTATGTAGAAACAAAATTTGTGGAATTTGTGTTTTTCTAATAAATTTGTGGGTTGTTCTTTGATAGATTGTTTAGGCAGAGTATTCATGATGAAACTTTAGAATAAATGTCAACTCCCTGTTGTGGAGACACAAGTGTAGAGGATGGCGTTTCAAAAGCCTTCTGCCTTTCGTCTTCAGGTCAGTGACCATCCATTCTACAAACGTTCATCAATTTGTGGGTTTTTGTAGTTGACTTGTGATTGAATTTGTTTTAGAAAAATTTGATACATTATTATTATTATTTGCCTTGTATTAAATATAAATACATCTTTTATTGTGTAGGTTTATAACAAAACTATTTGATGTGTTTAGAGAAAAGTATAAATTGAAAAATATTTTGATTAATATGGATGAAATATTGTAAATATATTGAATGATTCCATTATATAATGAAATAATTTTTTTTCATAAGAACTTATTTGTTTCCTAACTTTTCAAGATCCATTTTGTATATAAATACTTAAAATCTGCTATTCACTAGGGAACTCCAGAAAGGTTAATGGCTCAGTTAGTGGAAGAGAATAGTCTCGATCCTAGCTATGTAGAGGACTTTTTACTCACACAAAGAACTTTTATCAGCTCACCTTTGACAGTTGGTAATAACCTTCTTAAGTGGTTTAAAAATCATCAACTGAGAGATAAGGTAAGATCTTTTCTTTGCTTGAATAGTGTTCTCTGGTTATATTTAAATAGGAGTTACAAATAATATTACAACATTCTCTTTTGTTTTCAGTTTTTCTCTCTGAATTAAGAAAATTTACTGATCATATTTATAATCACTGTTAAGAAGTATCTATACACTTATTACTTTTATTATGAAATATATTGTTATTGATAAAAATAATATAAAGGTAATGTTGTGATAAGAATTGTAATATTATTGCTATCCTATTATGAGTTTTATAAATATGTTTTAGAGATGTTAAAACCAATTTATCTTTATTCCTTTTAATATTCCTAGGTTATTAGGGTTATTCTTCTTTGGGTTAATCACCATTTTTCAGACTTTGAAATGGATTCTGATATGATGGAACTTCTAGAAAAGTTTGATTCTGCTCTTGAACAAGAGGTATGTTAACCCTCATCATTAGCAGTAAACCGATGTGACAAATAGACATTTTTCAGTATGATTTACATACATTCACATTTCTTTTTGCATAATATTAAAAAATAATTAATATTCACGAATAAGGATTTTTTTTTCTTCAAGTGTGTAGATACTCAAATGTAAGCAGGTATTTTAAAAGCAAAATATTAAAACCTCTGTTGTTAATGTCTTATTTCAGAAGATGCAAAGCCAGTTACGCTTACTTCACATTGCCTGTGCTACTAAAGCTCGTAACAGAACCATTACTTTAGCACGTTCTACTCGAGATGATGTCCTTCAGTTCTCCATTCTGGGAGGCTATGAACGAGGTTTTGGAATCTTTATATCCAAGGTCAACAACAATTCCAAAGCTAAAGAAATGGGACTTCAAAGAGGAGACCAGGTAGGAATGTAGTGAAGAAACCAATAATTTTTTTTTATATTTATTTTTTGTGACTTATTTAAAGATGATTAATCATAAGAAGAATCTTATTTTCTCTTGCATATATTTTCTAATAGTCTTCTTTTTACTTTAAAATTTTCAAAGAAAAAACTAGCATTTACAACTTGTGGATGTGTTAAACCAGTTGAATGTAACTGATGTAAAATAGCAAAACAACCATATTCTACAGATGTTAGTTTTAGCTGAAGAAAAGTACAAAGACGTATATAAGATAGCATGAGGAAGAGCATAAGAATACTATTTCTTTATTAATGAATTTAGACACTGCATAAATTGTTACTTGATTACTGATTGATTTTCAAGTAAATATCTGATATCTAGATTTTGGAAGTTAATGGACAAAGTTTTGAACACGTAAGCCATGCTAGAGCTCTAGAAGTCTTAAGAGGATCAACCCACCTCTCAGTTACTGTCAGGTCCAATCTTTTAGGTAGGATGGTCTTCTAGTTTATGCTTCCAAATTTTGTATGTTTGTAGAAGCTAAATTTTTGTTTTTAGATTGGTTACTTTCTCAAAGGAAAACATTTTATTACATGTACAGTCTCATTCTGTAATTTTTCCTTAATTTAAATCTGACGAAACCCTAAAAAATAGCTTTCAAATGTCTAATAAAAAAAGTTATAACTATTTCTAAAGTGACAGCATTTGTACATCCATTTAAAATTTGGTATTTGATCTATGACTGTTTACAAAATTACCTTGTTATTTCAGCAATATAATTATTTACAGTTTTGGAATTATTTCGTTTTATATTTCCTTTCCTTTTTGAGGCAAAGTTGAGCCTATGACATTCAGCTTTTGTATTTTTCTTTTACATTATATAAACAAAAATGATAGAAGTTGGATTCACTGTATGTAAATTTTGTAAAAGAAAAGTTGTAATAATTTAGTTGTTCTAAATGTTTTCTATAATTATTCTTTCTTCAAGCTTTTAAAGAGATGCTTAACACACCAGAGAATTCTCCTCGGCCAAGAGGAAGAAAAATTTCTGAAATTGCTCGGCTACAGCCTGATCCCAGAGCTAGGTTATCCTCTCACTTTGACTTTGGAGACATTAGAGGTCTAGTGGATATTCCACTGGAGTTAGGAGTGAATGCATTACTCTTTCCTCCAAACTCTCCACAACCACAGTGTCTTAAAACCTTGTCTGATTCTGCAGCAGATGGTAAACATGAAAAGAAAGGTTTCAAGACTCTCAGTAATCGAGCAAAGCTGAAAAAGGCTCTTGCAAAAATGAACTTCATGCCAAAATCCCTCAATAGGTAAGCAGATTCTGTCGATTTTGTGCCTCTACTGATGCACAGTTGCAGGTATATGTGTGAATAACAACACATCAAAAGAGTGTCACAATTGTATTATGGTTTTAATTATTTGAAATTAATAAAACAAAAGAATTCCTTATTATTATTATTTCTCTTCATGGTTCATATTTATCATTCAGTTGTTATTTTACTGATGTTTTTAAACTCTTACAGATTGTTTGCTTTCTCCTTTAGTGAATCTCACTTGAACAGCTCGGATGACAGTTTGTATTCCTTAAATAGCGTGAGTAGTAATGGTTCAGCAAATATTCAGGAAGTAAGAGCAGGTTCTCCTCAGCGGTCTTCTGGAACTGGCTCCCTTCATCACAGTCAAAGCAATCCAGACTTGGCATCTTTATCAGCTTATATTGAATCAGAAATAAAATCAGACTTCCCAGAACATGTGCTGAAAGTGTATCGAGCTGATCAAACTTTTAAATATTTACTCATCCACAAGGTGTGTGTTTTTTAGGATGAAATGCTAAATTTCTGTTAATATGGCATATTTCTCAAGTGAACATTTATTATTGTCAGTGAAATCTGTGGTCATTTTTTTTTTCATACAATAGCTTATTTTGAAACTTAATTAGTGTAACATTATAAAAAATATGTAAAACAAAAATCTGTATGTTTGTTTTTCTTTTATCTAACTACTACTAGGTTGCTGTGCCAATTTCAAACAGACTTTGTGGGATGACAGTTTAAAACAAGAGGCACATTATTGGAGGGGGGGGTTAAAACCCTCTCCACCCCCCATTATTGCTGTTATTGAGCATTTATCAATCTTTGACATACATTAATGTTAACTACATAAATAATTGATGCCACATCCTTACATGTACAAAAAAAAGTTTTATTTTCTGTAACACAACATACACATGGGGTAAATAAATGTCTTCTATATCAGTGAGTGTGCTAACATACTCTAAGGATGAATGCAAAGAAAACAAATGGCCACCACTGTTGCAATAATACATAAACTCGCATGAAGTTAATACTATAATGGTAATATGAAGTCGTTTCTTGAGTTATGACTATTTTCATTTTTGGCCTGTGACCTTACAACTTTTTCCATTAAGATATTTTTGCAGCCAATGAACATTGATTGATAAATAACTAAATTTTTTAGAAGGTAATGAAAAGTTGGAGGCTGAAAGCAAGTAACAGTGTTGGATATATAAGACTGATTAATGTCGCATTGTTATTTAATTTACTTTGTGAGTTAATATTTAATTATTGTTTGGTTTTCATAACAAGGGCATTAAAAGTTAAAACCATTATAAAGGCAATAGTTTGATTGTGTAATTTGGTATAAATCGTATGCTGTGTGTGTTTTTGTAGTATTGTTGACACCAGGTTACTCGAATATTTGATATTTCTGTTGTTACCTTAAGTGGGTATTGTTACCTTACAATACCACTTGCATTGTTTAGAAAAATTTAGGGCCTCAGTGAAAAACGTATAAATATAGATGATGAAACAAGTACGAGTAAAGTTGAGTCAGAGAAAAGTTACTCAGTGAAAGAAAACGTGAAGTTAGCCAGCATATGAATGATTAGCTTTACAGGTTATTCTGAAGTGAGTTTCATAGTCTAACAGAGGTACTAAGAATAATTTGTCTTGTGAAAGGGTGTTGTAAAGTAAGTAAACCCATATGTGTGGACTTTGACAAAAGGAGAGACTATTATCTGTTGTTCAAGATACAAGTGTGGAGACTATTATCTGTTGTTCAAGATACAAGTGTGGAGACTATTATCTGTTGTTCAAGATACAAGTGTGGTAATCAACAGAGTGGTGTGGGTGAATTATTCACTGGCACTATTGTGATAAAAGCAGAGAAAAACTTTGTTTTGCCAGTTGGATTCTAATGTAATTGAATCATCAAAAGGAGAATTATTTAGACTGTTAAATAAAACTATGATAATCTATAGTGTAACGATTTTTTGTACATACATTTGACTTATTTTGAATATATTATTTTAAACCAGGTGGGTTGTGTTTCTCTTTGTTTATTGTCATTTATTGCCAGTGATTCAGACACTGCTTGACAAACAGAAAGTACCCCCTACTGCCCCTACTTTTCTGATACCTCTTTCTACAAAGTCATCCTGACCATCTAACAGCATATACTATGTGTGGAATATATATATCTGTAGTGAGTTCTTAACCTTGTACAAAAATTTTGGTGAGGTAATAATGCTACAAATAAATAGTGTGAAAGTTAAGATATTTGTTATTTATCATTGCGTCCAACCCCACATTATTTTAAGTTCATAACCCAGTCGAAGGACAACTAATCCATTCTAGAAAGCAGAAAGGTTATATTAAAATCATCTTAATGTATATTATTTACATTGATTTTCTGTTTTAAATATTTGAATTTTTACCACTTCTAGGTGGAACTAGCTCAAGTACTATATACTGATTGTGTAATACTTCTGTTTTTTTTTATAGGAGACTACTGCAAGGGAAGTGGTGATGTTGTCTCTTCGAGAATTTGGAATTACAGGTCCTAGCAGGTAAAAAAAATAAATAAATAAATAAATATAACTTGTGTAATGCATAAGAAATCTTGAACCTTGTAGCAGTTAGTATCTTAAATATTTGCTATTAAATTGTACCTGACTGACATAGTTTCTTCTTTGGAACCCAAGAGCTTAAAGTTCAGTTTCTAATAATAAAATACATTTATTGTTATTATTGATATTTGATTGCCATTATGTTTTCAAATAAGTTTTATAGTAAGGTATTTGTTTTTAATTGGGATATTAACAACTGCAGTAACTAAAATCGCTTCTGTTTTTTGTTTTGTTTTTTTCAGCAATTACTCATTGTGTGAAGTGACATGTGGAGAAGGGGGTGTTGTCAAACAGCGCAGGTTGGCAGACCAGATGCACAATTTGGCTGAACGTATTGGACTAAGCAGTCGCTACTACTTAAAAAATAACTCTTCAACTGAAGCTCTTGTACCTGATGAGTTGGCTGGGGTAAGTTATTTATAATTACTTTCAAAATATATATTTTTAATGCATAATTTTAATAAGATATATTTTATCATATACAATACACACACATATACACACTTAAATAAACAAAATATGTATTTAGAAATATTCCATTGTTTGACACAGGAACTCATGAGAGAAAGCCAAGTTAACTTTCTCCAGTTAAACAGTGTGGAAATAACTATTCAACTTACTTTGGAAGACTTCAACGTGTTCTGTCATATTGAACCTACTGAATACATCGAAGATTTATTTGAAAATAACTCCAAGTATGGAACACCTATGCTTTCAAAGTTCACAAAGGTAAATACAAGGAGCCAAAAGTCTTCATGTTCCCATAGAATGTTTTTTCTTTACTAAAATGACACCAAAATCCAAATAAATGTAGAAATATATTTGTCATCTTTTTCTTTAATTAACAGTGATTAAGTTTAAAATACTTAAAATATTTCACCATTTTAAAAATTGTGAGTTACCTAATGATAACAATAAGATGTTGAAAAATATAACTGGGATAATTTTGAGATTAATAAATACTTTATTGCATATGTAAACCATAAGGTATTAAAATACTTTTGTTTTAAAAGACAATATTAGTAGAAATCTTTGTAGTTTATTAATACGTTAAAATTTATCACTCTTAAAATAATTATTGTAAATGTTTTTTTTTAAGAAATGTAATAGAAAGAAGTAGTTACCAATGTTGCTTGTTATTTTCTTAAGTTGTTATTCATAATGGTGATGGATAGTGTTCTTATGAGTGTTAATTCAAGTAAAATGAATAATTCACAATGAAAATAGGATTGACAAAAATAAAAAAGTAGAATTCTATTTATAATTTATTAGCTAATATACTATGCTCTCTATATTAATATTGTGTTAACAAATGTTCCTCCTTCCTTTTAACTTTATTTTCTTAGCTTGTCAATAAAGAAATGTTTTGGGTAGTCACTGAAATTTGTAGTGAACCAAACCCTATAAGGAGAATGAAAATCATCAAACAGTTTATCAAAGTAGCAAGTAAGTATGAAATACGGTAGAGGATCATGTTTCAAACATGTATTTCTTTTTGTACTTTTATTTGCCCTATACCTTGGGTTACAGTTTTCAATAGAATTTATACAATAAATACTTTAAGAACATTGAAGCTTAAGGATATGTTCATAGTGTTTTTGCAATATATTACTTATTCTATCTCAGTCAGAGTGTTGGAAGAATTAGAGAGTCTAAACGTTCATCTGATACAACTGTTTTGTAAACTTAAATAAATAAATGGTAAAATTTAAATGTAATTTTCTAAAGGCAGCATCTCAATCTACTAATTAGGAAATTATGTTAACTAACTTGGAGCTACTTGAAAATAATGTAAAGTAAGAGTATAATATTACAAAAAATTAATATCTTGCTTCAGAATTATTTTATGGCCATAAAGATTGTAAATATTAATAAATTATTATGTGAAATTATAATTTGTTATCACTTTAGCTTTCAGAATTATTTTTTTTCATATAATATTGTAGCTTTAATACTAACAAAGAAAACTAATAAGCATCTTGGGGTAGTTCTGAGCCATTTAGTGTATTGTTGTTAATCATTAGATCAATTACTGCTTTAAAAAAACAAAGGATTGAAATTTCAACACTAATCTGTTATTAGATGTCTAAAGTAGTTACATTAGAAGAAAGCTCAAACTTTCTTTGTCAGATTACCTTATTTGTTGAAATATTTTCATAAATGAATGAGATATTACAAATATATTGTAAAAATACCCTGAGCAGGTGCAATCTTAACAAACAGTGCAAGATTTGGTTTATAAATTGTGGTAAATTATCACTGCTATTCTAGTTCCAGATTTGTTCAAATAACATGCATATCTATAATATTATTAGTAGTACCAACTTTGTATATAGCAACAAACTGGGCTAGACAGTAGAGAATACAACAGTAAGGTAGCATTTGATTATATATATGTTGTAGACATATAGATCAGCAGTTTCACAATGAATATTTAAAGTAGCTACTGATGCATACTTCATACATGTCTACAGATTTATCATATTTCAAAATCTATAGCCAGAACCTTACTGATGCATATGAAACAAGAGAAGGCAACAAAAGGAAGAGGTTTTTGTTTGTTTTTTTCTTAGCTTGAAGTAGATATACACTGAAAATAATTGTAACTAACTCTTGTACTGATATAAACTATGATATCTTTTATTTTATTCAAACTTCCATTTTTCAGCACCATATTTACGAGTAACATAAAACCTTCATGTACAGTCCTAGTGACAGTTGTGTTATTGTTGTGAGGAGATTATTACAGAACACAATTTTAAATATAAGTAAAGAAGTAGTTGTAGGAGATGCTATAGTTATTTTTATAATCATCTGAACCTTGAACACAGTGTTAAATTCATGTTTTATGGATGTTTGTTTGTGGTGATATTGCAGCATGTTATGGATACTTATGTAGATACACATGTGTGCTACATCCATTATAGTGAGGTGTTAACAAGACATTTTTACTGTTTCACAGGACAATGTAAAGAATGTAAAAACTTGAATTCCATGTTTGCAATTCTCAGTGGACTTAGCCATGGAACAGTGTCAAGGCTAAGATCTAGTTGGGATAAACTACCTTCAAAATATTCAAAGATGTTTAAGGTGAGAAAATTAGTTTTGTACCTATTAACGTTTAAAATAAATATTTTGAAATATATATGTATATTATTAAAATATTTTGGTTGTTATGCAATATGTTTTAACATAATGAAGAAAAGAAGGTGCATTTATCTTTCTACCTATCTATACACAGTCACCCCTACATAACTACAATAGTTATAATAAGAAAAGAAGGTGCATTTATCTTTATACTTACCTATGCACACTACACAGTCACCCCTACATAACTACAATAGTTATAATAAGAAAAGAAGGTGCATTTATCTTTCTACTTATCTATACACAGTCACCCCTACATAACTACAATAGTTATAATAAGAAAAGAAGGTGCATTTATCTTTCTACTTATCTATACACAGTCACCTCTACATAACTACAATAGTTATAACATTTAATGAGATATTCTTTATTTGAAAATTAAGTTTCTGTATATTTATCATTAAAAGTCAAACTTCAAAATGTGTGGTTTAATTGAAGTACCAGTTTCAGACTGCCATCACGTAGGCTTGGTTTCAGTTGCTATTATTAATAAATGTATAGTCACACTGAAATTGAAAATGTAGAACAAAGTATTATCACATGATAAGGTGGTGAAACAACTTGATGAAATAGCACGTGGTTTGGTTGCAACTTTTCTCTTGTCTGTATAACAGATATAATTTTCTAGTATTTGATAAAAACCACAGTTTTTGCACTGTATGTACATTTAATTACAGATCACTAATTTATATCCATTCTATGTTTAACTAATAAACTTTAAATTCTAAGCATTGTATGTTTAATAAAAATATTGGCTTAAATTCAGAATATGTTTAATATATTTTAATTTCTATATAGCATGTCTAAAGAACAGGGAACATTTTTGACTGAAACAATAATTTTACTCCTTAGTATAAGAACTTGTTCTTAAGTCTGATAAAGGTCTATATATTTTGAAAATCTTAGCAGGCTTATTGTTGGACTTTGTTTGTAAAAGTTACTAATCATCCTTAAATAAGTAAGCAGAAAAGCAATACACCTTGCTGCATATAAAGGCTTGTTTAGAGCATAATAGTCACAAGGTGGTGGTTGGGTCCTATACTATGTTATTTAAATACTAGTATAATTTATTTACTGGACTTAAGCACCCACATCATGCTCTCCTAATTTCTATTTCTATGTCTATTGCTACTTCTTTATTATATTTCTGTGAGACTGGCAAATGGAGGTTACGACTGATAGAGAAGATGTATCCCTCACCACAATGAGAGTCCTATTTCTGCAGTCACTTCCAAAACCTAGGGTACATTTTATATCTCACATTATAACTTGTACCCTGGAATCTTTTTAATTGGTGCAGCATTTTTTAAATTTACTTTTGTTTTAGCTTGTTTTTAGGTTATAACAAACTAATATAATTAGTCAGAGGTTTGGATTTGCTGTTTTTAATGTAGTCCCTCCTTTTGATTGTGTTTACTTAACTTTATCAGTATTAATTTTCTCTAAAATGTGTGTGTGTGTGTGTGTGTGTGTGTGCAAACAATGAAATTAATTTTGAATTATAAAGTACTTTATTTATGAAAAACAAAGCAGAAACATTAGAATGATAAAAAATTTTATTTTATAATGTACCAGCTCCATTGGAAAAAAAAGAAATAATAGAGCAATGTTAATATTTTAATGAGTTGTGTGTTCATAGAAAAAAGTATGAGAAGCTAGTTGTTATTTTTTATTGATGTATTGACTACCATCTTTCTGAAGTTATAATTGTGTCTTAATGCCTGATGAGATGCAGGTGGAAAATTAGAATACTACTATATATAACTAATTTAACCCAATATCATATAGAATTATCTTCTTAAAGATGACACATCAGAGTTACTGTAGATATTTTTTGTTTGTTTGAATCATAATTTCTAACTCAAAAAATACAATATTATGTGAAGAAACATGGGCAACTAAAGTCATAAATAGAATGAAGAATATTATATCACAAGTGTTGGTAATGAATAGAAAATCAAAATTATTATTTAATAATTAATTTATGAATTTTTTTTAAATTTTAATTTGACTGATTTTTGTCAAGGTTATAGTATTTGTTGCTATATTGTAATCAGATACTGTTTTCATATAGGACCTAAGTGATTTCATGGACCCTTCTCGAAACATGTGCAAGTATCGGACTTTAGTTAACAGTGAAATTGCACAACCTCCTATGGTATGTGGAGCAAACCTTAGTATTCAAAACATAATGCAGTTTTCAAAAAAGTGTGATTTATAAAATGAATTCTTTAAATTAGTATTTGTTTTAGAACAACTAAAGTATTGCTGCACCAATTGGTCATTTACTGAAACTCTAATGCCTAATGTGAGTAATTTGTTTGGCATATCATTTATTCATGTTCAAAACCTGAACAGTCTTGTTTGATATTTAGTATGCTGAATACCTAATACTGTAATTCATTTTTGAAAGATTTAGTGACGTTCCAGTGAAATGTTTAATATTGAAGCTAGTTTTTCATAGTAATGAATTAGGCTACATTTTGATTATGAGTAATGTCAGAATATTATATTTTTATTCATCCCTATTAGCATTTGTGTTGTTAACTAAGCTATATCTTCTAAATATAACCAAAAACTTTTGTACCTAATATGGAAGTTATGGTATACATAGTGTCTGAAAACAGTGATACAGACCTGATAATGATTTTGAAATGCATTTCTTACAACTATATGATATAACATTAATCACTTACAAAACTGAAAGGCTGATAAAGTGTAGTTTGACCCTCTTGTTCCTTTTAATTAGAAAAAAAAATGACATTTAGCATCACTGATTGTAAAAATTTTATATTCTCAGATACCATTCTACCCAATTGTAAGGAAGGATCTTACATTTATTCACCTTGGTAATGATACAAAAGTGGAAGGTTTGGTAAGTGAATGAATCAGGCTGCTAATTTTTCAGTAACAAATAAATATCACATTTTAATTATTTTTCACCTTTTTTGTAACATTTTCCAAGTAGTTGAGAAGAAAACAACTCTTAATTCTCTTATAAGCAATGTCAACACCTGATAAAACAACTTTAGTAAAATTTAATAACATTCTTTTGAAGGTACAATGTTTTTTGTGGAAGGTATGTTTCACAAAATGTTTTTTTTGAAACTGATGCACAACACAAGGGGTTTATCAGTGTTTTTTTTTTTTTCAGGCTAGTAATATGTAATTACAACTAACAAGTGTACACCAGTTGTGTTAAAGATGTTTTTAAACATCTTTAGATAAAACCATACTTATGAGATAGCTACAGCTGGAAATTTAAATATATTTTTTGAAATGTATACACACAAAATTATTATGATTAATTATATTTCTATTACATTTGTTAAGAATCATTTATCAGCATAATTCCCATTAATTATGGTGTATTTCCTCCATCGTTCAATGGGTATTATTATAGCAATCTTGTAAAATAAAATGATGTGGTCAATTTAGTTGCTTCTAGCCTATGTAGAAGTATTGTATACATAGATTATCTATGAGAAGACCAAATACAGTCTTCACCATGTGTATTATTAACTATTATTATTTGCAAACAGAGTTTTAACCCTCTTTTGATAATAACATGAGCAGAGCATGTCATTAAAACCCAGTAAATGGATATTAACTTTTTGTGTACAAGCAGAATTTCCCTCTAGAAGAAATTCTGAAGTTCAGTTTTTTTCGTTTTTGTATATCTTTTAGAAAACTTCAAGACAAACTTGTAATACTTGTTATGAGAACTGTGTAATATATTGAACTACCATAAAGCATATAGAGAATGACTACATATTCAGTAAATCAGCCATGTTGAAGTTGATGATGACATAGGCTGAAATTAGTAAAAATGTAAGTTTTGGAGACAGATTTCATTGTAAAGGAGAAGAAGAAATAGTTAGGAATGGCTTAGCAAAGTAAATGATCTTATGCTGCTGTTTGCACAATAGCTAGGAGAGGTAATCAGTGTGGTTGCTGTAATGCACACCATTTTGCATTTTGAAGTATGAAAGAAATTGCAAGACGTTGCTACACAATCATGTATGGGACTCTGTCCATAGGTATGTTGTGAAAATCATGAGGTTTTACTAGTTCTTTGTGATATTTGATTCACATTAGAAATTACTAAGGTTTATACATTGCAAAATTGTTAGCCTGAGTATCAGAATATGATTGCAAAGTTCACTAAAATGTGTATTCAGCCACTTATCTATGGCTGTGAAGTTATTACGAGTGAATATTTTTTACTTTTTATTTACAAATATTTGTATAGAATAAATGTCACTACTTGAACAGCATTAAAACAAATGCTTACATAAATAACGACATTTGTTTAAATAATGTTTTTGTAATTTTTATACTTAAACCAAAATATGTATTGTTACTACCAATGATAATCAAATTGAATGTGAAATTGAAGTTTTGGATTAATATTTTGTTATTTCTATTTAATATGAATGAAGTATTTTCTAATTTTAGACATATGGTTTAAAATACCATCTGCTTGAAGATACAAGTCTATGGCTTGTAAATATGTTTGGAACTTTTGTTATGGAAAGTTTTAGCTGTGTTTGTATATGTGGACTGTGCAGTAAAATTACCCCCACATTTCATTTGATGAATTGGGAAACAAATGGAAAGTAAACTATGTATATAGGTAGTTTTTGGTTTATACAGTATATAAGGATGGTTGTAAACTGTAGTTTTAGGTGGCTACAATTTACTAGAATGCACCAAATATTATCTCAACTTTCAAAGCCCTTCAAGCAGAGGATTTACTCAGTTGTTCAGTCCTAGGATTTGCAGGATGTTAACAACTAAAGTAGGCTAAAGCGTCTCACAATTACTTTGTGTAATTGTGTTCTAATCAACCTTTTGTGGAAACATTTAATGTATGGTGATACTAGAAGTGAATAGTTACTGGCATATTTGTTAGCACAGTTTATTTTTGACTAGAATTTAATGGCATTCAGAAAGTGAGAAAATCCTGTTTTTCTGAACAGTTCTCATAAAATAATTAGAATAATATTCAAAACAAAGAGAAGAGATCAAAACTATGTTCTAAACTTGTCATTTAAACACATTCTAGGCATATACAACGATACGTTGTGTTATAAATACAGTACTTTAATTTATAGCTCTGATACTTTCAAAATTCGTAGGTCAATTTTGAAAAATTACGGATGGTGGCTAAGGAAGTTCGTCAGCTCACAAACATGTGTTCAGCTCCTTACGTGAGTAGTGAAGTACAACTCTATAAGATTATATAGTTTTATTTTTAATATACAAATTTGCTTTAAGTCAAACTGATTTTACAACATGTTATATCAAGCAAAACTAATATATACTAGTAACATGTACAACTAGATGCAAAACAGTTTTATTGACATTATTGTTTTTTACGTGTAGAATTTGGTTAACATGCTGGAACTTGGTGGAGCCAACTCATCTTATGCTATGGCATCTTTAAATAGTTTTGCAACATCTAATTCTGCCACTCTAAGGAGAAGAAAGAAAAGTAATGCACAAGTTAACCCTAAGAAAATGTTTGAAGAAGTAAGTGTCTGCTTATTAGAGAACAAAAGAGCAGAGTCTTCTCAAGTGGTGATGTTTAAATCAAGCTTGTTATAATTTTTTTTCAGGCCTTATAACCTAGTGAAAATGTTAACTTCATTTTGTGGGTATTTTTGCAACTATGAAATGGATTAAGTGTGTGTAGGTGCTTGTTTGTAAACAAATCAAACTAATATATTAAAACAAACAAGAATCAATGTCACTAAATTATTAAGAAATTAACATAAAAAACATAAATACAACAATTTAAATAAGTTAATAAATAATTAACTGGTCCCTTATTATTATCTCTCAGAATATAAAGTTGCTGTTGTCCTTATGCTGTTTTGTTTTTGTATAATTTCCAAATTTTCATAAATAAGTATTTGGCAAAAGTTTACATGGGTAATTTCCAGCAATTTAAATACACATTTGTGAACTACTGAGTGTATTATAAATAGTCCTCTTTACAATAGGTTTATCAACATAAAAAAAGCAGTTTGCTATTAATATAAAGGTTGATTTAAATTTATAGTCCACAATCCAACCCAGAAAAAAAACAACTAACTTTTACTGTTGGTTAGATCAGTGGCAGAGCTCTGGCCTCCTTAGCCAGTGGTCATAAGGAGGGACTGGTTGTGGTAATAAAATTGTAGAATACAATTAAATTTTAATTGAAATTATTTAATTTAATGTGTTTTATATGGATATTTCCCATCCTGGAGTGCAGAAGACTAATAGTGTTTGAGAAAAAAATTGATATTTCAACACCACAGTTAGGATTTAACTATTTATTATATTCATTTTCAGACTAAATAAAATGTAAGATCCCAGAAGCAGCCTTCAAAATTTTTTCAGGCAAAAGGCTAAATGAATATTCTTAATTCACAAATATCAACACAATTGTTAACTGTTTTTTTGCACTTTGCTGGGAATGTTGCACGAAATGAAAATGGCATATTTAAGTTACTCACTTTTTTTTTTGGAAAATGTAAAATATGGTTATGAGTATATATTTTGTTAAATTTAAATGTAGTTTGCTTTAAATGTTTTCCTGTTTTCAAAGTGAAAGAAAATGGGAGGGGGTTCAGAGAGCATTATTGAGCATTATATATGCAAAAACGGCTCGTTTGGGTTGAGAAAATATTTTACATAGAAGAGCAAACAAGATGAAGGTCGAAACGTTGTTCGCTCTTCTGTAAAATATTTTCTCAACCCAAATGAGCCGTTTTTGCACATATATTTCTCTACAAGTGGGTTTTCTCGACATCACTGATTATTATTGAGCATTGTTTTTATGTCACTGCATGATATAAAATGGTAAATGTATAATAGTTTGAAAATCTCTAATTTTCTATATACCTTTAATTCAGGACCTCCTCCAACTTGCATTTAAAGTGATATATAATATATAGTGCTGATTAAATAATACAAGTACTTTCATAGGCACAGATGGTAAGAAGGGTGAAAGCATACTTGGCTAATTTGAAAGTGATCACTGATGAAAATCAGCTAAGAATCATGTCACTGGAATGTGAACCAACAACAGGAGCAGGTATGTTTTCTGTTTGGAGACTTAAACATAGGTTAAATCAGTGTAGCAAATATAGATCTGTTTTGATTGTACATTTATGACTTTTGTAAGAATGTGTTAAGCTAAAACATGCTGTTATTTTTATTAGTTTGATGATTAGTGTTTCCTCGATGTCAAAGAAGTTTGTTCTTGGTATATGTTTTGTGCTACATATTTCTTAATTAACTTAATTATTTTTAAAACGTTTTTTACTTGTGGTGTCTGCCAGGTGCTTCTACTGCCCCAACTAGGAAATGTCATCCTTCACCAACCTTGTCTACAGCCAGCAGTAACAGCAGTGCATCAGAGGGAAAGAAATCAATTAACTCAGGACGAAAATTTGGTAAAGTAGTGTTGTGTTCGTCCCAGCACGTTAACATTACAACAACCACTTCTTGTTTAGTGCAGAAAAAATGAATCCAAAGTAATTTCACTAGTGCAAGTTTTGATTTGTAATACATTGGTGATTCGTGTATTAAAGGAATGTAAGTGTTCATTTAAATAATATTTTCATATAATGAGCTTGAAGCAATAAGTGTAACTGTTATTATTTTTTTTGTTACTATGAGTATTTAGAAATATTTTACTTGTTTCTGGTATATTTGTTTTTGTTGTGATACTTTTTCTTTTTACATTTAAAAATACCTACTTTATAGAGTCACACATATCTATATATTTATTAATTTTGTTAGGATAAAGACTAATAAGCATTTTTATATGATACATTGGCAAAGTTTTTAATTTGATTGAAGTTAAAACATTTGTTAAGAATGTCTTTCTTTCCCTGTACATTATACTTTTCTAATCAGCAGTTGTAACTTGTATGTGCATGTTTATTTTACTCTTAAGCTAGGATACGAGTTTATTATATTTCATCAGCAATTTTATTTTTCAGGAACTGATTCACCTCAGGCTGTTAAAAAAATGTTAGCTCTATCTGATCACTCTAAGCTTCGCCCTCACCATCCTGCTAGACACTCCCATTCATCCTCTCCATTACCCTCCCCAGGTACGAGTCGACGGCACCAAGACGTTGGTAATGGGCATGGTCGATCTCGCAGTGATACTCATAGTTCAGTTCTCCCAGTAGACTTGTCAGCAGAAAGTTCTAGTGTGACCACTTTGAATCATCTTCCATTACGAAAATCTCAGACTTCAGGTACTACCTCTGATTTGTCTAAGTGATACTCAAACCTACACTTGAATTGTTTCACATCCTTTGAATTTGACATAGGTTCAAACATCTTAAAGAAAAGAAAAGCATAATTTATTTTTTTATTATTATTAACTATCTTGTGTTCTTTAAAGTACAATTCTTTCTCCAGCTTTCTATAAAAAGTATCTCTCTTAGTATAGTAAAATGAAACATTGTCATTAATCAAAATTGATTCATGTAAATTTATAATTTTTGTTTTTCTAGATAGTATGTGACATGCTTTATGTAATTTACAATATGTATAAAGAAACTACACCTTATTTATTAACCTAAAGTTTCTCTAGGCTCTTGTTAATAATAAATCATAATAAAATAAGCAGCATTTTATTTTATGGGCACACTTTTGTTTTTGTGAGAATATTATTCATCATCCATTCTGTGCTCAAGTTTTAATGTAATCTGATAGTAGCATACTTGTGGCTCATCTCAAAATGTGATTATAAGCTATTTACTGATGAGTCCGTCAATTGCATCTCATTACTTGAAAGAGAAATTGTGCTCTGCAAATTTGGGGCTATGATTGCATCATAAGGATGGTGGTCAAATCCAAGTATTTGATTGGACAAGTTTTTTTAGTGGGTGCTGTTAACTAATTGCTTTCTTTCTAGGCTTTCAGTTCAGAATAAGGGATGACTAATGCAAAGTAGACACGTTAAAAATCTAAAACAAACCATGTCATATAAACATTATAAAAATATCAATTTTGACAGAGCTTGCAACATTCAACAGAAAACATCTTTAAACAGTATAATACTAGACAGTCAAATATGATTTCTATTTTTATTACTTACTACTTTAAACTCAAACTCTTTTCAGAATGTGCAAAATTCAGTTGGAATGATCTTTATTATCTTTATTCTACTTTATCAAGACCCAGTGTAGTTCTCCTTAAAAATGTTTGTTAAATCAAATTTCCTAACTTCTTTGTGTTTTGTCTGCAACATTCCTTTTGAAAGGTGTGATGTTTTGAACATGGGTGTTTTCCTAACATCATAAACAGGTAGTCTTTAATTGGCTTTGAAAGAGTAAACAAACATTAAATTGCTTATTGGTTTAATGTCCACAATTACTGCTTACTAATCATCATTGCCATTTATTTGTCAACAGGCACGATCTTCAAAGATGTGCATTTAATATAACAATATTATACTGTATTTTATTACCCACAATGTGACCTATTTCTCTAAATCTGTCTAATAGGATTTCTGCTTTGAAGACATTCTTAATGTTTTGTTATCTCAAATTGCTACAAGTATAATGAATTATTGTAATTCAAGACTTCTCTGACTAAAAGTAATAGACGTATCTTAGTCCTGTTAAAGAATTGTAATAAAATATCAGTTTTACTCATGCTGAAAACTTATTTATGGTTAAATAATATAAAGTAGCTGTAACTTATAACTTGTACTTTTAAGCTATTGTCAGTAACATTCTATTCTATAAATAAGCATAATGATTGTATTAAATAATGAATAGTTAGAAAATTTTCTAATGTAAAATTTATTGTTTAATAAGATACTAAAATGATTTCTGTACTTAGAAAACATTTGCAGATCAACTAACATAGATTTCTAAATAAAATTGACAGTTCTCTTCCATGAAGTAAACATGTTTATTTTATATACAGCATTTTGAAAATATGTAGTTTAATTAAAGTTACACTTTTTATTCATAGGATCAGTCACATCCACAGACAGTGTTAATGAAGGAAGCTGTCATTTCCACAATAGTTATGATTTGCCTTCTGTTCATAACTCTTGTAGTTTTGATAATCAATATATCAGCTCAGCTGGGTTGAGAAACTCTCCTCCAAAAGTGCGACACTTAAATTGTGGTAAGTACAGTTGCTTTATGCTGTTCAGCAAGTTTTTATGTTACTCTTGAGTATCGAGCTCATATTTGACTTTGAGTGGATTAACTTTTCTTATGGTACTTTGTTGAGATGGTTCATTATGATCTTTTGAGATGGAACCAATTTTCAGAAATACTGGAGTCAAAGATTTGTAGAGGAAACACTTTTGTTGTTACATACATATTTTGTATAATCTAATAATATTTAACATTCAGAAAAATGTTGTAACATAAATTATTATGCAGTAAATAACCATGTCTTCACATAAGTATAATTATGTAAATGTTAATTTACATATTTAATTAAGAATAATACTTTGAATAATAATAAAATAATATTGAGTGTGGCAGTGTCTGAAACATTCCCAAAAAATGCAGAGAACAATTTGGATGATATTTTTAAAAGATACTGACCAAAGTAGTTTTATATTGATTACTGAGTCAGTTAGTTTTTTTATTAAGCAATGTAAATTGTGAGCTTGCATTTTCAGTGATATACTAGAAATACAAATGTTGCTGTACATACAAGTGATTACCTGTATTGAGAAGTTAGGCAACAGTTATGTGGATATTCCTCTTTTTACAAATTATCTACAAAAGTACACAGTAATAGGAAACCATTACAATATTAGTGTCAGAAGTAGGATTATTTTGGCAAAAATAAAATAAAATTCAGGATGAACTTTAAGATGACAATATGTGTTCAAAACAATGTAAAAAAATTAACTGAAAGTGATGAAAGAGTGGGAAGCAGATCAAGGAAAAAAATTATAAAACAAAAAGATAACAGACAGGAAATTGAACAATATCAAAGAAGAAAGAGACAGGAAATTTAAAGAAGATCTAGAAAACTAAGGGAAGATCAAGAAAATAAGAAGGAAAGTTCACAGGGTAATTACAAGAATGAGAGACAAGATTTTTAGAAGAATTACTATAGTATTGCAACAAGATTAAATGACTCATTAGAAATGGATAGAAGGAGAATAAGAACAGGTTGAATGAAGTAAAAGAGTACATCAACATCGTACAAAAGTACTACAACTGCATGTCAACCCATCTAGAAACTGAACTGGTAAATGCAAGAATCAAACTTGCTTCACCTATTTCTGCATCTATTCGAAGGTTGAAATCTCAAATGTTATAAACTGTGCAGTATGGAACAGAAAAACTCATCTGGTCTACTCCTGTTACCACTATCACTTTGTCACCTGTAACTGTAGAATTTTCCTAAAATACCTGAGCTACACAACTACTTTATCAAGTTATGGAAGTAAATAGGTCATTTTAACAACATTTTTCAATCAGGTAACCAACAGTCTATGATTAAAAGATACCACACTTATTTTCTGAAGTAACTGTTTGGAGTAGTGAAAGAATCTAAATGAATTGGAATTATCTGATACAATATTGTAGAAATGCTCTCTAAAGGCCTAGAACAACTGATAAGATTAGTTAGTTGGCTGTTAACTCAGAACGAAGGAATTGAACACAAGGACAAAAGATGTTTTAATAGTATCTCAAAATGTGACAAAAGACTTTAGGAAATAGAAACTGCTCTTAAAGTAAGTGTAGAAAGTATGAATATTACTTTTAAGGTTACAATGAATCAGTCATTGATGATAAAGAAAGGAGTGACTATCCTAAGGATGAGAATGTTCCATCAGTAGCAGTTGGGATGAGTGCATTGTTTAAAAACAACAATCCATGAGTCCACAGGTTTTACAGCTATCACTGTTTGACTTGATCCTAGTAGGGAGGTTGGGAAATTTCCTCCAGAGATAGAGCATTAAAATGGTTAAATGAGAAGAGTAAGTGGTCGTTAAGTTCCAAGAAGAGTTCCTCTTACTGTAGGAAACTTGTCTACTTGACATGATTTGTTGGCAATTGACAGTCGAGGAAGAGAATGCATATTGGAAATAAACTTAATACAGAAACAAGTTTATACTTTCTTAAAACATTTCCACAATCTATGATTACAAAATACCCATGCACTTCACAGCATCTCTACTAGCACATGTTGAACTGCAATGATGGAAGCACAAGGTAATGAAGACAAGGGATCTAAAGTGCAATAGAGGATAATCCAAATAGACAGGTAATACAAATATAAAGTTATGTGAAATAACCATCTTTTGAAGTTCATCAGCAGGGGAACTTGGCCAGAATTGTGTAAATGTACAGAAAAGCAAGGTAAGTATTAAGACTACTTCCACAGTATCACCAGAGATAGACACACCAGTATGTTCACTTGACCATTAACCCAGTGACAAAACAGCAAGTGTTTAAAAGGTTGGAAATCACCTCATCTACATAACCAGGAACCATGAAAATAAAAACAACTAAAAATATTTGGTGGCTGGACAGTTCAGGATCATAATAATGATAAAGAAGGAAAGCTTTATTTAATTAATCACAACTGTGATTGAAATTTGCCTTTTATATAGTTCAGCAAGGATTTCATTATTTTAATTTTAATTTTTTCTGAACATTAATGTTTGTAATTTTATTATTTGTTGCAAAGGTTTAGGTTTTGTGATGTAAGCTATGATATTTTTAAAACCTAGATATTTGTATTGTTTTTTGGCTAGAGATAGCTTTTAACTTCTTATAATAAGCACAAATAAAAAAAATGACTAAAAGTTTGAAATGAAAATGTGAATTAAACCTTAGTTGTTCATTGATTATGAAGCCAGTCAGTTTAGCAGTGTAAGTGTTGAGTGTTTCCAACAAAGTACTAGAGATAGTTACAAGATGTTTAAAAAAAATTAGTAAGTAGAATCTGTATAGCAGCTTTAAATATGTGTGAAGTTAGGCTTAGTATGCGTTACATGGAACTTGTCAAAGGTTGAGTATGTTGTATTAAAATGATTTTGAATATGAAATCAGCAATTCACATGACAATGATAGATATAGAATTGCAGTAAATAGACATGTATCACAACTAGATTTTTATACTGTTTGACATTTTATAGGTAGTTTGATGCCATCCAAAATTGATTGCTTTTGGGAAAGTTATAAGAACCTTTTCCCATGCAAAATATTCATACACTTAGATAATTAAGATATATTTAGAGCATGAACTTCAACTTATCAAGATGAGGATATTCTTTGTACTTAATGGCATTGGAAAGCAAAACAGTATGGATTAACTTGGGCCACCAACATCATACAGAAAAACCTTTAACAAATCATATCCAGCTTAGGTAATCAAAGTGCAGCATGTTTTATGAGGTGGGAATTCACAAACACAAAGAAAAGGGGCAAAAGTTGTCCTGTACAACAATGCACAACTTAATAAAAATGATCTCTATGTGGACTCACCTAGGCAGGCCATACATTCTGTTTAAATGATGCATAGCTCAAACAGCTGGAGAAAGAAACTGGTTTTCATGTTATTTGATATACACACATACTATCATGTTTCTTGTACATGTGCAATTGGACTATTGAAACTGCTGCTGAATATCATCCTCATACTTTAGGTGGAATATGTACAGTATGCTGGGAGGAAGGGTGTACTTTGGACAAAACAGCCTTACTGTGGGCACTTCCCTATAAGTCATAAGATAGAACATGACTGGATGTGACAACATAGGCTGTAATGACATGGTTAGGCCCCAAGGTAATTTCAATTTCACATACTCATCCCACCTCTATAACTTGTACATTAAAGGACTTGAAGTTGGAAAAATAGAAGGATTTTGCAGACTTGACATGGTATTCTTCTTGTAAGAGATAATCTACATAAGAAACTGCCAAAAAATATGAATTATTACAATAGAATGTTTGGTCTGAAATCAAGTAATAGAATACTACTATTGGTATTATTACACATAACTATTATGCAAGTTAACTCTATCTATGAAGAGTAAATTAAAAGAAAAAAATTGAAATGTTGATTGTAATAATTAAACATATGGTGTTCTAACATGAAGTGTTATTCAACAAAATTCTGTAGTTTGTTGGGTAACAGAAATACTAAAAACTTAATATGCCAGTTACAATTGATGAATTGAAATTTTTACAATTATTATTGTAGTATTTTCACATATTTTGGTAGCAGCTTTAGAAGTTTACACATTTGAGATTAATGGTTTCAATATACTAAATCATACATTTTCAAGTAAGATGGAAACTAAGAACTGAATTTGAGTGAATAAGAACTGTTAGTCCATGTCTTTAAAATTATTTTCTGAACCAAGCTTTTTGGGGTTGTGTGTGTGTACATATTTGTATACACACTAGCATAAACCCACAAAACATTTATACAGCAATTCTTTAAATACAGGACTTTACAGAATAATTATTATTGCAAGTACTGAAATCTATAAGTCCAATTGCCTTAGGGCTAGCATTAGTTAATACTTTACTAAATGTGACCTGTATTTGATAGAGATAAACTGACACTGTAATTTTGTATGTTTTATTACTTTAGCTTAATTAGGGCTGAACTTTAATGTATTTAATACTATCAGAATGTCTACTAAAATATATTTACGTCCATTGTTTGTTTACATTCATTGAAATGAGTGCACATACATTTTGAAGACAGACAAAACTCAGTGTTATTATAATAGATTTGTGTGAAAGCTCTAGTGTTGTAACTTTTCATCATTACAAAACTGTACAATAAATATTTTGTTTCACTTTCTACAGTATCCCACTATCCACCTGCCAGTCAGATAAGAACAAATACTACATACATCCCTCATGGTGTTCCCGTTCTTCTGCCCAATTCCCACACTGGTAAATAAAACAAAACGTTCTTATAAAATCATAATTGAATTGTAGGGAATTTTTAACCCTAAATATGTGAATTAACCAGACCCAGGTCAGTAAGAAATATAAAGCATACATATACCACTGACAAAAATATTTTATTATACTGAAAGGTATGTTAGAACAGTAGCTGTGGTTTGTACTGTAAAGATAAAATGTATATTTTGTCACTGTTGAACTTCTTTCACTAGCATTTCCATTTTCTGGCTGAAACATAAAACAGCACAGAAAGAAACACACACAGCTTTCAAAGAAAAATAAATGTATTAGAAAATGAAAATTATCGTCTGCCACCTTTGATGTGCAAAGTGAAAGATGTTTCATTACATACATCGATGTGGGTGTGACTACAATGAGATATCCATTGAAAGTTTGCAAGGAAAATAAGGCAAAGAATGATAGTCAAATCCCTATACCTGATTATAGTGGCCCAAGAGTTGGCAGTAAGTACTGATTTACCTCTAGTCTGTCAATTCAAAATTAGAGATGGTTGTATAGATAACTTAGATAAGAGGGCAAAATGTAAAAATGGGTTCAAGACAGTACAAGTTCTATGGACAACTACTTGTAAAGATTACTACTAGTTTATGACATTCCCAGATTTAAGTTATGAGAACAATTCTAAGTACATCAGAACACCAGCAAGGAAAAATTCAGCACAATGTTTAAGGTAAAGAACACATTAAAGAAAATATTTTGGTATGTTAACATTTAATATTATTTTGATATCCAAATGACTAAAATATGCATTTCTAAATTTTAATAGATTTAAGTGCTTAAAATTCATTATTTCAGTTGTATTTTTAATGCATAAAAATTATATCAAATTTGATTGGCATAGTTATTATTTTTTTATCTATTTATTTTTTAGAAGTCTACATTATATTTCTACTTATTCAGAATGATTAGAACAGCAAAACAGTGTTATTTTATTCTTGGATAGGTGTTCCATCCTCGGGCCTCAGGCCTCCATCCCTTGTTTCACAAGGTACTCCACATTACTCTCTGTTCCGTGGACGAAGACCTTCAGATTATCATCTTTCCTCTAAACAAGTGTCATACGAGCATCACATGGGTCATTTAATCCGAGCACATAGTCACGATGGTATGGAATCTGTGGGTTATTACAATGCAGATAGCACAGATCCAGAAGATGGTGAGCATTATTATAGAACTTGTTTCAATTTTAAAAACTTATGTTTTTATTACAGCATATTAATATCTGTAGCAAAGTGATACATTTTTTACCTTCACAGTTGTGCTTTCTTTTTCCCTACAGTAATATGTACAAATATTATAAAATGAATATCATAACTGTTGCTCACAAAGACATGGTTAAAAGGCCTATTTAGTTGCTATAAAGAAAATACATAGCTCCTTTATTAATTTCTTGTTTTATGTAATACAATAATTTTCAGTTGTCTTCACATCTGAAATCAAGAACATGTGAGTGACTGCAAAGTGATTCAACAAGTTTTTTTCTGAAGTATTTCAACTAGAGGAAGGAATTTTCTACAAATTGGAGACATTTTTTTTTTTTAACTCTGAGTATTAAAAACGTAACTTTCACAAATTGCTAGGACTACTTCAATAGAAAAATAATTAAATGTATCTAAGAATGGCTGGTATGGGTATTAATGCTTTTACTAATAAAGCAGACAGAAATGTTTTGACCATCCTAGGTCATCATCTGAAGATGACATAGGAAAGTTGAAATATTCTTCTCTGCTTTATTAATAAAAGTGTTAATACCCATACCAACCATTTTGATATACATTTCTACTTCAAGTGGGTTTCTCTTCATCAAGAAACAAATTTACTTTGTTAATTCATGTACTTTAACTTACTGTAAACTTTTGAGAGCTCCATTACTTTCAGCTTTTGATCTTTCATTTCCTAATCAAACACCTAATCTTCCTCACTTGGTATCATAGTTAAAAATAGGGTAGTGCAAAAGTTATCAGTAGAAATGTTGACTATAAACAATACACTCAAAAATACCTAATTCTGTCAGAAAAGTAAGAGATACAGGTTTTTTAGCTGTAATTTAGAACTAGATTTTAAAATTTTTCAAACAAAAAAAATTTTTTTATATACACTGTTGGCCAAAATCTTAAGGCCAATGGACATAAAGAAACAAATATGCATTTTGCGTTCTTAGATTCAACCGCTTATTTGAGTAGAACTTCGAAAGATGAAAATAAGAAAAGAGAAAATAAAAAAATTAGTATTTAATAGGGAAAATGTGAACACTATGAAATTAGCCTAAATAGTTTAAGACCATACCAAAAAGAAGTCCTAAACAGGGTAGGAAATGCCCAACAAGAGGTCTCAGTAGTGAGTTGCATGGCTGTCATTGTGAATAACTGCAAACATTCGCATTGGCATGGTTGATATAAGCGTTTGCAGATGGGTGGCTAGAACGTTATTCTAAGTGGTGAAGATGATTTCACAAAGATCATGTACTTTTTGGAATTGACGTCCATTTCTGTAGACTTCCCTTGCCATCCACCCTCAAACATTTTCAATGGGGTTTAG
Organism: Tachypleus tridentatus; assembly: GCF_004210375.1. Lineage (NCBI taxonomy): Eukaryota > Metazoa > Arthropoda > Merostomata > Xiphosura > Limulidae > Tachypleus > Tachypleus tridentatus. The sequence goes on from NC_134831.1 coordinate 78,706,194, forward strand.
TTTGGCGAACACTCTGAATGGTCCGAAAAAAATCACGTCATTTGCCATGAAAAAGTCCTTTGTCCTGTGGGCATTGTGGATTGCAGCATAGTCCTGCTAAAATGTCCAGTAATGTCCACACAAGCGAGGGCTTTCAGTCAATAAGGATTATCTCTCCAACATGCCAATGTAGCAAGTTGCTGTTTGATGCCCCTGTATAACCTGAAGCTCCATTGTTCCTTGCAAGGAGAAAGCACCCCACATTATGATGGAACCTTCTCCACTGTGTCGTGTAGAAAATGTCTCCGGTGGGATATTCTTATCGTGCCAGTAATGTTGTAAGCCATCTGGATCATCCAGATTAAATTTTTTCTCATCAAAGAACAAAACCTTCATCCACTTTTCTACGTCCCATGTATGGTGCTTCTCAACAAAGTTTTACCGAGCTGTTTCATGGTGTGGAAAGAGTCATGGCCTTTGAAGACGTTTACAGTTTTTAAAGCCTTTCTCTCGTAGATGCTGTCTTATTGTTCTTGAGCTGCATTCTACATCCGTGAGGACCTTAATCTGGTTTGACGATCAGCTGGTGTCTTGCTGAACAACCCGTCAAATCCTCCTGCTCAATGCTGGCGAAATTTTCTTGGGCCAACCACTTGAAATTCTCATTCCATATCCCTCAGGGTCTTTTAAGAAATTTGTAACAGCTGTTTTACTACACCCAATCTCACCAGCGATAGCACGTTGAAAGAGACTTTGCTTTTGCAGCTTGACAATTCTACCACGTTCAAACTCTGTCAACTTTTTTAGCCTTTGCCATGTTTTTACCCAATGTAACACAGGAGATGTCAGTGGGAGATGTTGACAATACAAATGCTTGAACACAAATGACTAAATTTCGTTATGTGTTTAACACTTCATTTCAGTATGGTCTTAAACTTTTGACCAGCTAGTATTTAGGCTAATTTCATAGTGTTCATTTTCCCTATTAAATGCTAAAAACGTTTTTTATTTTTATTTACCCTTTTACTATTTTCATCTTTCGAAACTATACTCATATAAGTGGTCGAGTCTAACAATACAAAATTCATATTTTGTCTTTATGTTCATTGACCTTAAGATTTTTGCCAGCAGTATATTTTGAACAATTCCTAAATTTCTACATCCTTCTCGATAATGACAATAATTAAAAAAAGTTTAATTTTATATGTTAAAAAATAAATTTAAGTAATTCTTTATTAGAAATAAAGTACTTTATAGAAAAACTATTATAATGACGTCCAGAAAAGAAAGTTTAATAAACAGTTGTGTTGTTTGTAATATTTTATGAATTTGCTAGTACACTGAGACAGGAAACTTCTATAATGTTCAATCTGAACAAGAAAAGAAATGCATATCAATAAATTACAAAATGATTATCAACAAGATAAACAGTCTTAGTACTTTAACTTAAAGTTTGTTATAATAACAAAACGTTTTTTTACATTTGTAGATGATGAAACTCAAGTATCAGCAGTGTAACTTGGAAGAAGAAAAATAGAATTTTGTTTAACCTTAGGAGATATGCACAACAGTAGGAACTCAACAAGGTGCAACAAAGCGTGTTTTCTAAATTGTTTTTTGTAAACATTTTGCTAGTCTTTCTGTTAAATTTTGACTATTAGTTAGAAAAAGTGAGTCTTTAGCATAGTAGAACTACACCAGTTGTGAGGGGAATAGGTGAAAACACCCCTGCCCTTGGTCCACAACCCACTATATACAAACCAAAGAATGGAACTACTGTAAAAAGAAATAACGCCTTGATATTGTTTATTGTTGCTGCAACTTGGTGTTGAAGCTGGATTTGTTTTTATTGTATATTGACCAAAGGATGTGGTCACATTCTTTTGTACATAACTTAAGAGGGGAAAAGTATCCAGGCAAAAAATTCATTGCATGGTCTGTGATGAAAGTTATACATTCATAATGTGATGGTTACATCATTTTTATAGAGGTGACTGTTGAAGGTTCAAGAACTTAGTGTACACAGCAGCCTACAGTACCATATTTTACATATCATTATCACATTTTGTGTATGTATGATGTTTGTTTTATAAATAATTGTGTTCATGTATAAAGTTATTTTTATTCTTTGTGTCTAGTAAGTTGATAATTTGTAAGAAATTTTTATGGTGAAGCTTTCACCCTAGAAATAATGTACTTACTCATGGAAAGTGCACAGAATTTGTCAAAATGTTATGCCATCACAGGTTCAAGTCAATTTTTATCCACACCAAATGGAAGTGAAGTTTGACTATAAAGTAAAAATAAACAAAGAAACTTAGATCGTGGACGGACTTATGGTAAATAGTTATTTCGATATTCAATTAGGGAATTAAGTTATGGTGCAGTTTTCATTTATCATTCTAAGTTGTTTTTTTTATGCACTGGTCCCTGCATGTTCTATTTCAAAATATATGTATGATTTTGAAAACTTCAGTTTATTAAGTTACTTTATCAAAGAAATATTTCAAAATCACATGGTTTGTTTTTCATTTTGATAAAATATTTTGTTCACTGTTTTGTTGAGAAGTTACTGGTTCATAGTTTTGTGTACAGGAAGTATTATTTTTACACTTAATCTTTAACAGTAACCTGTATTTAAGCCTTTGTCTTTTATTAATTTGTATGTACATCCATTCATCAAAACTTGATTTGGAATTGTGCCTTTTAACAAAGTCAGTAAAATTTATACATTTATTATGTTGTACATTCTAAGAAAAACATTTGCAATAGCTCAATAACATTTCTGTTCTTATAAAGTGTTCAATTAACTTGCAGATTTTTATGCCTGTACCACAATTTCATACTTATTAGTGCTTTTAATGTTGATAAATTGAAGGGCTTTTCCAAGAAAACCCACCTCATTTCATTATATGAAAAACTCATTACTTAGTATCTTATACTAATAAAGCTTCTATTTATTTGAGGTATTTTTACTTTGATAGGTGAACTATGTAACTTCTTCATAAAGAAACCCATTAAAAATAAATTCTTTAAGAGAATGATACACTGTGTCCCCTGCACCAAAAATGCATGTTTTTAAACTGATATTCCCAAATGTTGTACACTTAACTGTTTTTCAAAGCTACTGTAACCTGACCAGTAGATAGTAGTAGGAACTGCTTAATTTAATAATACAATTCAAAGAACCAGTTTTAACATTCTATAATTTCAACTCAATTCTGTGTATTAAATAAAATATTACACTGATGCTTTAGTAAAATCAGATCAGTTTGCACAAGTTAACCTTCATTACATTTCAATAAATTACACATGCCTTGGTTAGGATAGGGTAATTACATTTCTAAGCCTCATATCTTCACACTTCTCTATAAGCACACTGTTTTTGTGTGTATTATTTATGCAAATGTTTGATAACTTCCCCATTCTGGCAAAGTGTTGTTTCATTATAAACAGATTCTAGCACAATTTCTTTTAAATAGTAGGGAAGTGAAATTATTGTCATTTTTATGCTATGGAGAAAATTGTACAAGTCCATAATTTTACTCATTTGTATAAATTGTGTAAAAAAAACACGTAACATGCACTGAAAGGAAAACATGTTTATTCATATCTTCAGCTTTCCAATTCAACAGTCATTAAGATAAGCCTTTATTAGAAACACAATTATTCATGCATAAATCATTAGATCCAAAGAACTTTCCAACTTTAAAGTTCAGCAATGCAATACTCAAAGGTAAATAGAAAATATACAAAAAAGAACATTATATACCTGAGAATGAGCAATATTTAATTGGAATAAAACAGCCCTGGCAATATAATGGATATACTAGGCTTGGTATAAGAATTCTGTATATTTATAAAATAAACTCCAAATACATGTCACCCTGGAATTCCAACATGGTATAAAGGTCATAGTGACTCCATGTGGTGGTAATGATTTAAGGGTTAAACGTAATGGATGGTTTTAAATTAAAATCACAATACTATCAATTTTAAAGAGACAAAATATATGTTTTCTAAATAACAAGACATGGCATGCCAAACGACTTTACAAAGACTTGTTACTTTTATGTAACAGCTTCGTGTAGATCATATATTCCAACTCTTATTAAATACACTATTAAATAGACATTGGCAGCAGCACAACATCTGTCAATCTGTTTATATATATTATTAACAATATACCTATTCCATTTTTTCTAAATTACTAGTATTCAATATACATGAGATATGTATAGAGGGCTCCAAGAACCTTTGTACTAAAAATGTTAAAACATTTTTCCTGTCTAAAAAAGCATTGCAGATAGTACAGGTTTACTCACGTTCAGATGTTATTACCTACCACAATGTTCAGTTTGTTACTAGAAAGACAAGTACCTTCAAATAAAATAAGAACCAGAACTGTATTAATTAGTACCTGATAACAACACCTTTATTACAGTTCCTTGAAAAATTTCATCCCAGATTATTCCAGTACATAATGTACAGTTTATTGTTCAGTGGAGATTCCCAAATATAAATAAACCAATTCCTTTAGCTGACAAAGTTCTCAATTTTAAGTGACATTTGAATATGTGCATTAAAATATTTACAGATAAAGTTTCAACTTCTCTCTCATGTTTTTATAAATATAAAACCATGTAGATACTTTTAATAAATTGACTAATCTATGGCCTATACAAAATTTTCTAACAGGATTGTAATAGTAATGTTTATTAACACCCATAACATTCCCTTCACACCTGTAGTAACCATAATGTAAGAAAACAAAAACATTAAACCTTCAAACCAACAAGTGAAGTTGGAGCCAAGTATAACTTGTCAATTAAAATTAGGTGTATCTCAAGTTTTTGTTTCAGAACTGAATATATTACAAATAATGTTTTGTAGGATTAAATTTTGTAGTTACCATAAAAAGGAGAAACAAAAAGAACTATTATCCTAACACCCACACATTTAAATAGTAATGTATTTTAATTTACTTATCACACAGTAATTCACTGTGTAAGATTTTGAGAAGGCATTAACAAGTAACCTGATTTTGTATTTATTTTGTAAACATGTACAAATGAAATCACTTTATGCACAAGTATAACTGTAAATAACTCGTTTCTTAGCATGTTATATCATAATTATAAGGTGTGTTTTGGTTACTAAGAAAACTCCATTCTTTACACACTAATATTACTCGATAAATCATTTGTCTATGACATAAATTCAAATTTCCTTTGATTAATAATGTCCAAGAGTTGTAAACATATAATTAAGATAACTCACTAAGATACATATTTTTTCTATTTACCAAGAGAGATCAAAATTAGAACTAATGGGACTTTATCCATGATTATAATTACAGGCAGGTTTAGAAGAATTAGCCTTAAAAGGAAATAATATTCAACACAAGGACACACAGTTGCACCTCCTTAAAATCAACATTAAGTACAATATACGTTTTACAACTTTCTGCACTAGACGCTCTCAAGATTTAACCAATTATTGAACCCATTTTGCTAACAAGAAATCAGTATAAATTAGCACAGAATCCTAAATTATGTCCAAGTCACCTAACTATACTTTAAACCTTCCTAATTTAAACTTACATAAAACACACATTTAGATATTCCTGTCTAACAGAAAGCAGGAAGGATTTTTTTAAATTTTACTTTTCTAAAAGAAAAATGGGCAGAATTGTTCAAGTTTCCTTAAAGTGAAGAAAATATTTCAAACTTTCTCTTCCAAAACATGAGGAGATTTAATTATTTTAATCAAATTGGGAAGACTCTGTAAACCTTTCTTTTTAACAGTAAAAATGTTTAGCCTTTCTTTCCATTAACAATATGGGTTAAAAAAATTGATTTTACAATAAAGACAACACTATTTTGTTTTGCTTTTACAACAGAGCCTACTTTAAGAAATTTGACATTCAACACACACAAGGCTTCACTCTCTGTAAAAAAAACACACCAATATTTTGTCAAATAACCTTAAAAGGACAAATACATTTATAAATTTTATTTTAGCTTTTCACTTTAAACAGATAAGGAAATATTGCTTTTATTTCAGCTTATTTTATGATAAACAGCAGGAACTACTTAAACAAAAAGTATGTAATGTTTCACCTGATAAAAATTTCTCATGAGGTACTATTGAAGGATTATTAAAAACTAATCCTAATTTCAGGTTTTTATTATTAATGCTAATAATTTGAGTAAGTAATTCTTTTGAGAAAAAAAACAAAAACATTTTTATCTCTGACATACAATCTAGTAAAATTTCTTATACACCTCCAACCATAGAATATGCATTATTTACATATTTATATAAAGCATAAAAAAGTAATTTTTCTTTCTTTTTTAAAAGAAATCACATTTCAATATTTTTATAGGATGGAGTTCAGCCCAACAACCTGGAAAACACTATTGCAACCTGCAGCTAAATCTCACTTAATACCAGTGAAAATGTTTCTCATAATTGAAATGGCAGAAGAAAAAGAAATACACTAACAGCATTTGTCAACTAAAAATACAAGTTTGTTTTTTAAACTAAAATTATGCTTACCTACTGACAGTGAAATAAGTCTCACTGTCAAGTCTTAGATGCCTTGAAATGCATAAGATACATTGATCTATAATTGCACAGTATTTCTAAAAATGGTTCACATGCACAAAGAATTAAGCTAAATACAATTTCAAGAAGTGCTTCATCAATATGAAACAACATGGCAGAAGTTATAAATTGTTAAGGAAGTTGGTACTTTGATACTTACAACAAGTAAATATTTTAATACTACAATGAAGTAGTTAACTTTACAGTGATGAATCAAACAGGAACTGTTTGGTTTATGCTAACATAATTTACAATATCTCTCTCTGAAAGAAATAATGTAACAATAGTTGACATACCCTATGCAAGAAAGGCAAATGGGTCAGAACCAAATGCCTACTGTTTTCCTTTAAATAATTTCCCTGTGGATCCCAAGAGAACATGCTAAGTTTAGTGACAATGAATCCAGTGGTTTGCCAGTGATAAGAATGCAAGCTTTTAGCAAATAAAGCTTTAGATTACAGGTCACAAACATAGTAGGGCCTGTACAAAATACAATTGAAGAGATTAAATGCTTTAAAAACAAAAAGTGAGAATAATATCAACAAGTTATTTAAAAGAGAGGTTTAAAACTAAACTGCTGAAGGACCTGTATAAAGGTATCAAAAGCTCTGTGAATTTCAGAAACAGCATTTTGTATTGTATGAAAATATTTGCTTTGGTAATATTTCTTAAGATAGCATATACCCTTTGCAGAATGTTATCTGGGTTTGACCTTTTTGTTAGAAACATCTTCATATTACACTTTTTGAATGAAAACAGATTGAAATGGGTGAAAAGTTACGGCACATGTTATGTAACAGAATAACTGTGGCTAATTTACATATTATAAAAATAAAGAAATACAATAAACATGCCTTATATCCCAGATAACTTCTACAGACATGACTGAATTATCTTGAAAATAGGTCCAAACTTTAATGGAATGTGGAAAAAAACCCAAAAGTTAAAGATTCAAAATATGCAATTAACTGTGATAATTTTGGGCTTTTAAAGGGTATATGCTACCTTAAATGCATCAGTATAATTGTTTTTTAGAGGTACATAAACAACTCATGTTATACTGTCCAGAAATAGTTGTTCAGAGTCCCCCATCCTAACAAAACAAATATAACATCAACATTACTTTATACCATTTGATACAGTGATGCCTAATATAATGATTTCTATTAATTATTTTACCTGTCATTATTTGATTATAATTTTAATTTCAAACATAAAATGTCATACATTTGTAAAAATGTTTGTTCATGTTAACAGAGAAAATGAAAAACATCTCTGCAAATGTTTAGATGTTTTCTTTACTTTTATGGTGTAACTTTTATATTCTCAATATACAAATTTAATATAAGATATTTAATGCAAGATTTATGCTAGAACTAAACATTTAAATTTTGTTAGTAAATGTTTTGTAATAGTTAATGATTGTTCTATACTTTGCTTAAGATTTCTTACTGTGGTTATTAAAATTTTAGTTCTAAGATTTAAACCAAATATTTGAGTGTGCTATTTACAAAAAAACAAGCTAGAGCCTTAAGTATATATTCAAACAATGTCCGTTACTTCCTAAGTCACTGGCTTATAAGTTATTGTTTAATCTTATATTTTTGACACTTCTCTCTGATCACTATATTACAAAGTTAAGGAAACATACAAGTAATAACAATACTAATCAATTACCCAGTCTTTTTTGTGAGATTCTACTTGTTTTCACATTTCTGGTGAAAAAAGTAACAAAGGAAAGAACAATTATGAATGTATCAAGACCTCAGCATATTTTTATTTCAAGTGTGTTGAAAAAATCTCAACAAAATAGTTTCCATTTTACTTAATGTTTTTTTTTAAACCACTATCACTGATACATTACTCAGGCTATTTTATTTGGCTAGTTTATTTTGTGTCTTTTCTTAATAATACCAATAGAAAAAGAACATTTAATAATAATACTTCCCCTTTTTACTTGTAATTAAAAAACTGTTTTCAAGCAAAACACTCCACTGTAACAAACAAATTAGATTACCACAAGAAACAGTTTGTTAAAAATAATTTACTTTTAAAGCCTTTAGACAAACATAACTACCTGAAATATATAACTCATCTTTGTATCCTTTATTTCATATAAAATGTTATGTATTTAAAGATAAAAGTATAGCATACATTGTATTAACAATACATAAAACCTTCAAAAAACATACATACATAAATCTACTTCAATAAAATCTATAATTATGACATATTATTCCCTATAAACCAAGAAAGACATTTCAGTAATTACACTGTTAGCAGTTCTAAGAATGGACAATTTGTATGATGCTATGATGCACACCTTTATAAAATACGCCTTCACATTAAAATATTATAAATTCTTTTTCAATACTGTGCTATTGTGTAGAATGAAGAATGCAGTAAATTTTGATGGAAAATACTTTCAAAAGACAAATGGGTATAATTTTTTGTCATATACCCATCTTGATAACAACTTATAGTTAAACATATAAAACACATCCACAAAAAGTACAATTGTCATGTTTCAAATAACTAACATTATATATTATTCCCTATAGAGTTATAAGTTCTCTACTGTACTTTATATATATCACCCTTGACATTGCAAGAGTTAACTGTACAATGAATAACTAAGTTTACCAGAGTATATCCTAGCTCTCATTATTGATCAAACAATGGTTGAACAGGAATTTTAAGATAAATGTTTTTCCCAGTTTTTATAAGCAAAGGAACTAAACAATGAGCTTAACATGGTTCTATTTATTCACAACGAACAACTTACTAGTCATGATACACTTAAAAGTGCATAGCGATAACTTTTAATAACTACTGTTACTACAACAAGGCCTTCATAGAAACCTTTACAAGCTCCAACATTCACTTGGCATTGCTAGTAAAAGTACTTAATGTACTTTTAGGAATCAACGAGTGATTCACACTTCTATCTACATATATAGTGAAGGCTTAACTATTTCACTAAACCGCATGATACTTACAAGGATTGACTAATGATGCTCATTGGCTGGACAACAGTGGTACTTACAAAGGCCATCACTTTCAGTATTATTATAATTTTTAACGAAAATATATACAATTACCTATCGTAGACATAATTTTCAATGTTACTTTGCAGTAGCTTACACAGCTGTGAGATTACAAGTTCACATATAATTTTTCACAATATATTTAATTCAAATAAACTTCATGAATACACACAAAATAAAATTACAAAAACCTAAAACCACAGATATATATACAAACTTACGACAACACGTTTTTCAAATTTTCATAATCACAAAAATATCTTATGGGCTAATAACTATATCTTCAAAAGCTTCACACTAATACTCTGAAAATTACAAAATGTGAAAACATTAAAATATTTTGCACAGACACACAAATTTATTTCTATACATTTAGAATAGTCACAAAACTATTAAGTTGTTTAGAATTTACCTTTAAAACATGTTAGACAATTACCACAAACACTATTTTCAAACAACAGGTAGTACAGTCTGCTGACGATACTTTAAATGCAAGTGTTAATTCAAATGAAAACATTAATATTTCACCTATATTTCTTGATCCCTAAAAGACATCTCCACTAACATTTAGTCTATTCTGAAAAAAAAGGAAAATTAATTACATAGATGACTTCTGCTTAAAAGTTAAAAAACAAAACAAAAAACTTTTAAATACAGAAAACCACAGTAAGTGAACTAAACCTTCATCTAAGTTGCAAAAGAATTCAAGGAACAAAGCACTGCACAGAGGATGACAACTCTAGAATTCTCCCCAGCATTCTGGACAGAAGTTTAGGCTATAGTTAGGCATGTGCATATTTTGTGTGTCTTATAACTTGCAAGAATGTGAAGGTACAATTATTTTTTATCTGATATTCAGTGATAAATTTACAGAATTAATACTTAAAGTCCTCAATAAAGTTAATTATTTCTGACATAAATGTAACAATCATCATTAAAATAGACTTTCGCCCTTCATAACTATATTAACAGTAGTGACGTGCATAGGCAAAGAGGCCTGCGAGTTTTAAGAATAGCGTGTAGGTTAAATATGTTATGCTAAGTAATGAGAGTTTAGCGAAACTGAAAACAGAAGGTGGTAAGTAAGAAAAAAATTATGTGATGATTTCAGGCAACAGATCATTTGTTCTATTTATAATTAGTCAATATTTTTAAACCGATAAAGAATTTTTTATAGCATAGATCCTGACTAGATACGATATGAAAGATTTACAATTTTCCTTGGTTGTATGTTAAAAGAAGAAATCAAATGGAACAAATCTTTAAGAAGACAATCAGACCAGTATACTTACTCTGATTTAATGCTAAGAAACATATGGAGATCTAAAGCATCTCCTTGGCCAAGGTAATGGCCACTCATATTGGCTAGGTATCACACCATTAACATTACGCTCAAAGTACAGGAACAATGGAAACCACCAGAGTTTAGATAAAAAGTTTGTGTGTTCTTCACCCTGTTTGGTCACAAAAAAATATTACAATATTAGTTACATAATATATTCCAAATTTACAATTGTATATGTATATATATACACTAAACAGTAAAAAAACATGAGAAAACACTATGAAAATTTTTAAACCTCCAATGACACAAAGATAAATTGCCTCAGTGAAAACCTAACTGGATAAAACAAAAAACATTACAGAAACTTTACATTTTCAGAGTGAATTTCACAAGCATTACATCAGTTTCAGTCATGTTACATGTTATTGGTTAAGTTTTCTCTTTACACACAGTGATTATGTCCTATTTCAATATAATAAACTAAAAAAAAAAAAAAAATAGTAAGGTTACTATTCATAACATGAACATGCTATAAAGATAAAGCAAAAATATAAGACTTCAAGACTTCAGTGGAAAAAATTAAGTGTTTTTAAACATACACATTTTGACACTCCGCACGCGTGCGTGTGTCTATATACATGAAATTAACCAAACAAGCATAGCCTGAAAGTTCCACCATATTCACATACAAGAAATATTTCACAGACTACATAGGTATATGATTTGAATGTGCATTCAGAGCAGCCTGTGGAAACAGACACAAATACAATAAGTTTTAGAAAAATTAGAATAAACATAAAATACACAGGTTGTAATAAAAATTTAAAAACAAGGAGAGTGGTGTAGCCTGAGCATATATGAACATGAACAGAACACTCCTATAAAGAAAAGTCTTTAGGAAAAAGCCAGGTAAACACATGTATGAGAGTTTGTAAGAAATAAACACCAGACAGATACCTGGAGGGGAAAACTGTACAAAACAAGTTAGGCAAGCAAATGTATAAAAACTTGTGCATGTAGCTAGGCACACATATTTACACAAAACTACAGAAAGAGGTTGTCAGATATTTACACAAGTATCTACAGAGAACCTTGTAGAAAACTACCAGATATTAATGTGTAAATTGTCTCATAATAAACTGCCAATTAGAATTTGTACAGAGGTTTATAGAAAACAGTATGTCAGACAGACAGAGAAACATGTAAAAACAACAGTTGTATATAAACCTTAAGAAAACTGTTGTAAAGATACATGTACAAATCATGTATTAAACCGAAATAATACATGTAGAAATACGTGCATAACAGCCACAGATACATGTAACGAATTTGTTGTAAACATCAAGGCATGTAAAACTCCTTGCAGAAAATACACAAAACAGATGTATCGTAGATAAGAGTCTAGAGGTACAATTCTTTAATGGATTGTTTGTTTTTTGTCTAACTTTACCACAAGGATTTGACCACTTGGATGTCCATCGACAGGTAACTCAAAAGTTGTATCTCTGTACACTTGTTTAAAGTGCACAATGGATATCCTCTCCTCAAAGCAAGATGTAGCTTTTACAGAAAAAAAAGAAGGAAATACTGAAAACATGTCTTCAATTCTTTATACCTAAAAGCTGTCAAAAACCCTTGTAGAAGATAACATAACCAGAAACAAAGTTGAGAATAAAAATTGTGATCCAGAAGATGCAATTTATTTTGTTAATAAACACAACAAAAGTGTTGAGGAAATGATCACTGTAGTTTCAGCTTAACTTTAACTAGTAGTGACTGGATTGTTTTTAGGTCTGTGTAGTTTCAGCTTAAGTTCAACAGTGACTGGATTGTTTTTAACCTGTTGCTTTTACATTTTAGGAATCATGAGGTTACTTTTTCTTTCTTTCAAAATAATATCTATTAGTCAAGCCAACATACTCATGTCCATAGTTAAAAGGAATTTTATAACAAGCCACAATAAAAATCTTTTAACTCTACATGACCAAGACAACATCCACAAGGACAAATGAACAACTTAAATTGAATTGACTATATATAGAGCTAGCTTCCACCTTTTAAATGTATTTGTGCTTGAACTTATTAAGGCTACAAGAAACTAAGATAAAATCCAGCTCTTATGCATCAGAATACTGCTTTTTTATATATCAGATGCTATTTCATCTAACCGTAATAAAGAGCACATAACGGAAGACTTACTTTCAGAGATGGATTATTTGCTAATGTATGGTACATCCAGAAAACTCTTGTGGTCACAAAATAAGCTATAACAACATCAACAGTGTAATGACCTCTTGAAAGTAGTACCATGAAGATTCCCGTAACACTTGCTGCCCACACAAGCCAGTGAAGAAACCAACAGCGTCGAGGAGTGTCTTCAGAAATAAATTAGTTAGACCTTAGCATCATTTCATTCATCTGCATTTACTATATCAGCTTGTTTTAGATTCAGTAGAACATTTTAATAGAATTACAAAAGTTTATATGAAAGAATTCATGGTTAAATATCATGCTAATGTATAAACATACTTAAGTAATTTTTGCCAAAATTGATCTTTCAATTGGGAGGTTTATTACCTACAAGTTAATCAAAAAATATTGTGAGACATCTAAAATAATAAAAAAATTTTGTGGAATAAAATCAAAAGAAACAGCACAAAAGTGATAAACAAATATGTTTCCACAAAATGTTTTCCTTGATTAATGTACTCCAGGTCACTCAACTGTTACTCTCTAAAATGAAAAATCTTAGCTAAAACTTTTTATTGTAACTTATTAAAGGACTTGCTTTTAAATAAATCTTTATACAATCTTTTATTCTTAATTGAAGATGTTTATTATAATGTATTGCTACAAATTAATTACTATCATGTCTCCAATTCCAAAATAAATGATCAAAGTTAAACTCCTAGGATAGCAGTAAAACATACTATCAATCACTTAAGAGAAATATTAACCAGCTCCTCATGAGCCATTGGGGAGAATTTCTGTTGAAAAAACAAACAAATCGAATCCAGTTTTTTTTTCTTCATTTGAACTGAAATTTTTGGGCATTTTTACTGACTAAAAAAAGGTATTTCCTGCATTCTTAAAGCCCAAGCACAATAAACATAGAAGTCTCCAAATAACACCAGATGTATTCAGAAACTGTTTGAAACCACTTTGGTAGATATTGTGCAGCAAGCCAAGTACAATATTATGCCCAAAGCTGCTTTCAAAAATTTTCTTGTCTGCTCATCCCACTGCTGTCTATCGTGATATTTCGACCTTCCCTGCTAAATTCACAGGTGAAATCATTCTTATCTCATTTGAAAGCTAAACATTAAAGGTTGGCAACTGCTTGATTAATGATGCTGAGAACATAGCTTTACTGATATATAATGAATTTATTCCCAGCAGGTAGACTTTAGTACTAGCAGGTATGGAGAGACTTGAGGATGCTGTATTTCACTTAAAAATTTATAAATTAATAAATGAAAACTTGTCTCAAAGTTGCCTCAAATACATATATCCAAAAGCATCCTGTTTGGGAGTTTCAAGGTTGATTGTACATTTAATATTCAACAATTTTTAATGTAAAGACACCCCTTAGCTCCTGAGGGGCATGTTAAGAAATTAAACAGTTTTAAATTATACTTGATATAAACAACTAACACTCCTGTATCACAAGATAGGCCATGGTCAAAATAACCGTGTGGCCACTGTAGATGTAATCTCCACAAAATGTGTGTCGTCCATTTATAGAGAGTCCAAATCCACCAAGCATGTGAAGCACTCGTCCAAACACAAGACCAGCAGAAGTCTTATTAACCTAAAGTCACATTTCAAAACAAAAAGTTCTATCAAACTTTTATTTGATAACCATCTGAACAAATTTAGTGGCTTCAATTAATAGTATTTTAGATTATTCCAACTACTGAAGCCTCATGAAAATATCATATGAATGTAACAGACTATCAAGCATCAAATGTCACTAATCACCGAGCTCTAGGTATTAGGATATAACTTTATTAGAAATTATATATACTTATTTAAACTAGAAATAACAGTATTAAAAGTGAATTGGAAGTTAGTTTTTTACTGTTATATCAGTTCATGGTACTTTTCAGTAACAAACATTTACAATAAACCATATGCTAAATTATCATTATTTCAATCATAGTTCAATTCCAATTTCAGGTTTTTAAAAAAACTTTTACAAGCACACAAAAAATAATTTAATATATCTACATCTAACTCAAAATCAAGTTTATTTCAGTATCTTGACAATAAAAAAATAATCTTACACTAACAGCCAGTATATCAACATGCTCAAGTGCACATATCGAAGAAACTACCACAATCAGTTGCATACCACAGAAGAAGTATAAGGGGGTGGTTTGCCCAAGATGAAGGCCAGGAGGGAGTACCATGGGAGGAGTTAAAATACCAGTATATATTTCCAAATCAAATGAAAAATTTGCCAATGTAACAAAAAAACTTTAAAGTTTTCAAACTATAACAAAAGCTTAATGTTAGTTTCCACTATAAAATAATTTTTTATTTTTATTGGATATACAAAACTTATACACTGTTGGCCAAAATCTTAAGGCCAATGAATATAAATAAAAAATATGCATTTTGCGTTGTTAGACTCAACCACTTATTTGAGTAGAGCTTCGAAAGATGAAAATAACAAAAGGGAAAATAAAAATAAAAACCTTTTTTACATTTAATAGGGAAGATATGAACACAATGAAATTAGCCTAAATACTAGCTGGTGAAAAGTTTAAGACCATACCAAAAAGAAGTCCTAAACAGGGTAGGAAATGCCCAACAAGAGGTCTCAGTAGTGAGTTTCATGACCATCATTGCGAATAACTTCAAACATCTGTTTGGCATGGTCGATATAAGCACTTGCAGAAGGTTGGCTGGAATGTTATTCCAAGTGGTGAAGATTGCTTCACGAAGATCATGTACTGTTTGGAATTGATGTACATTTCTATAGACTACCCTTGCCATCCACCCCCAAACATTTTCAATGGTGTTCAGTTTGAGTGAACACACTGGATGGTCCAAAAGAATCACATTATTCACCATGAAAAAGTCCTTTGTCCTGTGGGCATTGTGGATTGTAGTATTGTCCTACTGAAAGATCCAGTCATTTCCACATAAACAAGGGCCTTCAGTCAATAAGGATGCTCTCCCAACATGCCAATGTAACCAGCTGCTATTTGATGCCCCTGTATAACCTGAAGCTCCATTATTCCATGGAAGGAAAAAGCACCCCAGATCACGATGGAACCTCCTCCACTGTGTTGTGTAGAAAATATCTCTGTTGGGATATCATTATTGTACCAGTAACGTTGGAAGCCATCTGGACCATCCAGGTTAATTTTTTCTCTTAGAGAACAAAACCTTTGTCCGCTCTTCTACGTCCCATGTTTGGGTGCTTCTCAGCAAAGTTTAACTGAGCTGTTTCATGGTGTGGAAGAAAGTTTGGCCTTTGAAGACGATTACGGTTTTTAAAGCCTTTCTCTCGTAGATGCCGTCTTATTGTTCTTGAGCTGCATTATGTGTCCATAAGGGCCTTAATCTGGTTAGACAATCGGCCGGTGTCTTACCAGACAACCCGTCGAATTCTCCTGCCCAATGCAGCCAAAATTTTCTTGGGCCATCCACTTGAAATTCTCGTTCCGTATCCCTCAGGGTCTTTTAAGAAATTTGCAACAGCAGTTTTACTACACCCAATCTCACCTGTAATGGCACGTTGAGAGAGACCTTGCTTTTACAGCTCGACAATTATGTCACATTCAAACTCTGTCAACTTTTACCCAATGTAACACAGGAGATATCAGTGGGAGATGTTAACAATGCTAATGCTTGAACTCAAATAACTTAATTTTGTTATGTGTTTACCAATTAAATCTTTGTTTCAGTATGATCTTAAACTTTTGACCAGCTAGTATTTAGGCTAATTTCATAGTGTTCACATTTTCCCTATTAAATGCTAAAAAAGTTTTTTATTCATATTTTCCCTTTTCTTATTTTCATCTTTCAAAGCTCTATTCAAATAATTGGTTGAGTATAACAATGCAAAATGCATATTTTTTCTTTATATTCATTGGATTTAAGATTTTGGCCAGAAGTGTAAATGAAAAATTAAATATTTGGTAAAAATTACATTAAAAGGTGAAATTTATTGATGTTTTAGTCATCAGTTTGTTGAGCAGCGCCAGCTGGCTGTAACTGACATTAGAAGTCTTGTTCACTTGATGCTGACAACATTAAGTGCAATAGGACAAAGTCTTCAAGATACTGAGCCTGGTGAACCTGAGGGCAAATACAAGAGATGTCTTCATAAGAAGATTCAAGTGAGAGTGTAAGGACTGGGGCATGGCAATTCATCTTCTAAAAGCAGTGAAACTAGTGAAGAGGAAAAAGACACCAGCAGAAATCGACATCAACAGGAAGACTGATGAAGAACAGGAGACAGATTTTCAAATTATTCTACTGTCACTGCCTGGCCAATCCTAGTTCCAAATGACTTGAGAGTTGATCTTATTAAGAGGAAAAGTGAACCCTTCCAAAATAGGGATGAAACTTTCAGAGCAGCTCAAAAACAATGAGAGAAATCCAAAGGTAAGCGTCGAAAGGTGACCACTACATGGTTCTAAGACTCTGTCAAATTTCAAGAAAGTTTTTGTTTTTCTTGCATACTATTTGCTTCTTGATGACAAATTAATTATAACATCCAGCTTGCCACTGGGTTTCAAGCATGGTGGAAGCTAAACCCAAAGGTGTCTGATCATGAGGCTTCTATGCAGCATCTCTTATGCCAAGAGAAATGAGATACCTTTGGAACAGGATTGAAGCTTCAAAACACCATTGATCAAGTCAACCAAGCAGCAATGCAAAAGAAGAGAAAGAAATGGAGGGATATTTTACATCATCTCTTGGATGTAACCTTCTTTGTATCTCTCCAGAATCTTCTTTTTTGTGATCATGACAAGGACATATCATCAAGAAACAAAGAAAACTTTGTGGAAATGGTAGATTGGCTGTTAAATTATGATCCAGTTTTGAAAGAACATAATCAACAGTTATGAAATATTAAAAATATGCTAAGCATTTTCATATTCTAGTGATCAGAATATTAAAAAAAAATTTCCCCATAACATATTTAAAAAGAAATCCCACAGAAGTTAATGGTTTCCTAATTTGAGAACATATTTCCAAAAGATGCTCACCTATCCACACAGAAAACATATTCTTAATAAGTTTCTCTCCAAGAGATTTTCATGCCACTGGCTTTGAGATAATTCCCACCTAAATTCGAATGTTTAAAGTAACCTGCACTGGTGCATAACCAGATCAACATACTACAATAACCTCCCCACCAAAAGAGTGGCATTCTCCATGTGCAGTATCCTCATCCAGCTTTTTCATCTGATACAACTTCATTATTTGACAAAGCAAAAAAACAGGTGCAAAAGGAGTGGGGAGGTTAGGGGAGAATGTGTATATCTATAGGATATACATTTTTCAGATAAGAAAAATGTTAACTTTCAAGACAACATCCCACCTCTTCACACAGAAGAGCTAGAATCTGATGGAGGGACAGATGCAAATTTTATACCTTGAGCATCTTTCAGAAAGTCCCTGAAGGGAAATTCCAGGTAGTGTGACATCCAATAGCAGGAACTCCATAGGGATACACCTGTGAGAGATCCCAACTGGTCTTGAACTGGGTGTACATTTCACCCAGAAAGCAATGTTAGGAGAGACAAAATTCACAAGTGTTGCACGGATGGGTGGAATTCTAAGATGAACAACGGAGCAACTACAAACACAAGCAGTTGATGAACTAATATGTGTAGTGTAATTAGTATGTGATCAGATTGTACAGTGTATGCTCACCTTGACTTTAGTGGACAGACTCTAGCTGTAGGAGAAGGACACATCAGCTGCTTAAGATGTGTCCTGTACTACACAAACAGTGTCACCAGCACCCTATTTTCCACTGTATTGTGCCAAATCCACCCAACAAGGAATTCTCCACCTTTCACCATCAACCTGGCTAGGAACTGGTAAGTGGCAAAGATTCATTGTGTTTTACTTAGAAATTAGAAGGATTTGTATTGGAGAGACTAAAAATGTCTTTTACTGAAGACAACATAATGAGCAACTATGAAACCCTATGTTTAAAAGCCTTTGAACACAAGGTAGAAAAGTGACTAACCACTTCCCCAGTGCTGGCTTTCTCCCATGATATTCCATGGAGTGGTATGGATCAAGTAATTCAGAAATTGTATTGTATACCACAATGATACCTCTAATGGTCTTGCCAACCAAACAATCTTTACAGCAGGCATTGGTACAACCAGGACAGAGGGTCTGAGCACTTTCCACTACTCCTGGCCTGAAGCAACTTTAGGAAAACAGACATACCCTGGAAAGCAGCACCAGCCACCTGGCAGAATCCAAGAATGATCAAAAGAGCCCTAAAAAGAAAAATGTACATATCCTTCTCAAAATTGGTATGTAAGTGTAGTGATGAGCAGTGATTGGAATGAATTAAAATACTGCAGGAGATGAAATAGCTAAATGATGAAGATAAAGAGAGATGGAAGTGTAAGTAGATCAATCCATATTTCAACTTGAAAAAGTACCACCCAAAGGCCAGTGAGAATGAGATGCAAGAAACTGGGAAAGTTGATGAATCTAAAGCAAAAAAATGTAAAAGGACAATATAATCACATACCCAAGCAGCCAAAGTATTAGGAAGAAAGGTCTGATTGGGATAGAGGAAGGTGAATAAATGATGAAAGAAGCACTAATTGGCATAAACATTCAAAAGACAACAATAAGAGAGAAGGAGATGAAAGAATACAACAACTAAAACACAGCCCATGAAAGTGTGTGAAAACAGCTGATATGAACAAATGATGAGGAACTGGAGACCAAAAAATAAAATGTTTCAAGTTGACAGCAGCAAATGGTATGATGAGAGGAATGCCCAACTGAGATTAAGTCCAACAAAACCGAAGTAGATAAACTACACAGTGAAGAGAACCCACATACAGCAAGAGGTGAATCACTGACAAGTTCAGACTTATGCACATGTCTATTCACAAAATGAATCCAGTGCAAAAAAACCAAAATAGCACAGATATAGCACTTGGAAAAAAGTGTCTTGGAAAAGGTACACCTCTAAAGGTTAAAATAAACAAGAATCATGGAATACATGAAGTGGATCCTGACCAACAAATTCACGAGATGAGGGAGAAAATGTTCAATAGACAATGAAAAGATAAAGGATGTAGATTGATTATGCCCCCAAAATCCACACACCCTAAGCCATTTAGTTATTCAGAAATGCCCTCTCCAATCTGACAGAGAAACAATGGAGATCTAGCCAGGGACAGAAAAGAAAGTTCCGATGTGGTGTGCATGGTCAAGGTATCAAAACAAAACCTTGTAAAGATGAGAAAAAAAAATAAAAGTAAAATCAAGGACAAGAGATCCAGAGAAGGATATCACTGGTTCAACAATTACCATGCAGCCAAGAAGAATTAGTGTAGAAGCAAAGGCAGAATTCCCAAAATAAAAAGAAAGTTGTGTGCAGGGTGAAAAGGAAAAACATACCAAATATACAACACATTCCATTGTTCATAAACTAAGTGATGAAGCCTGAGTCCAGCTGAGATGAGAGTAAAAAAAACATTCAGATTAACCAAATATAGAGTGGAGCATATGAAAAAGAGTTGGAAGACGTGATAAGCAAGTCCAACCATGCATAGTACCACAGAAGAATGCAAGTGTGAGAGAGAAGTTTTCCTAGAATGGACAAAGATAAGTCAATTATTGATGTAAATAGTTAGACCAGTCTCAATACATGAACAAGGCAGCATTAAGGAAAGAATGAAAGAGCAGACACAAAGCCAAAAGGAAGAGTATGGCACTGGAAGACCCAACCTTATGAACAAAATAAAGAAAAGGTTTAGAAGACGAAATGATAAAAATGTGGAAAAAGGGGTCTGAAACACTGACCATGGTCCTGCACAACATATGTAGAATAACCACTGGGGAGAAAAGATACCCTCCACAAAAAAATGAAGGATGATAAAGAAAGTGGTAGAAAGATGACAGAACCCAACCTTATTGGGAACAAAAAATAGTAAACCTTGGTGGAAGGGTTAATATCTGTTAGTAGTATTCTCAACCAAGAAACTTGAGACCACATCTTCAAATCATTGATGACAATGGAAAACAGAAGTATATGAAATATAACAAAAATGGGAAAAGATAGGAGGAGAAATGAAATGAAAGGATAGGCTCCGGGTGAAAACCTGAATAACACATTTGATGAATGAAAACAGAGACCACAAGTTGATGAAAAAAAGACAAATGGATCCCAACAGGGCCAGAGCTAACACAGTAGTCACTGATAAGATATGCAACAACCTCAAAAGGATAAAGCTGAGAAACCAAGTTGGAAAGATTCAAGACAAATTTATCAGACCTAGTTAAAGGAACAGAATGTTGAGGAAACAAGACAAGAAACAATAGCAGACAATAAGAACTGATGTCTAGATGCAACTGTCTGGATTTCTAGTGGGTCAGAAACTCCATCAAAGACCTCTGGACAAAGATATTAGTGTGAAATATAGATAAATTTATTAGGAGAGCAACATGTCCCAACAGCAGGACAACCAAGTAAGAAGGGGTAGAATGGAAGAATTATGACTCAATGTAATAATAAAAAAAAAATCTCAAAGAAAATACCCACCTGGAGCACAATCAAGTGCCCTGTCAGAAGGTCAAGTAATGTAGAAGAGGGTTAAGAAAGGCAAAGCATGAAAGACAGGCACCACAAAGGAAAATAGAAGGGGTCCACAATCCAGAAAGAGAAAAGAAAGTCAAAAGAGTACAAACTGAGGAACAGCTATAAGTCAGTAAGTCAGGATGAAACAGTCAAGTAGACTAGGAGGAGGAAACACATTAGTACAGGTGTATAGTTAATTAAGAAACAAGACCTTATAAACCCAAAAACCAGATGAAAAATGGGAAAACAGAGTGGAAAGAAAAAGAAAAGATCATATTTGTGAAATCACATTAAGAAAGAAAATATAAAAGTGAAGATAGTCCTCCATAAATAAAGCCATGCCCAGAGTAAACTCTAATGGGGAAATAGCAAGTCAAATGACCATCATCCTGATTATGTTGGATTTGGAAAAAAGAACAATGGTGAAATGGACAAGAAAAGGAAGCACACTATGTATGAAAGGACCCACAACATGTGGAACAATTGCTGTCATTTGTTTTAGACAGCTCAAAGGAAAATAATGGAGTTATCTCAAGTCTCAAGTGCATAGGAAAAGTTACTGCACTGAGTGGTTGTGTTACCCTCCTATTGGTGGAAGGTTATTGTCACATGATGACATCATCATGCACTAGAACAGTTCACATTAAGCATGTAAGTTTAAGTGGGAGTAAGCTCAGGAAAAGTGGCACAGAAATATCTTAACCAGACACAAGAGAAATATGGCTGTTCTGTTCAAAAGGGTGAGGTATCATTATACGTCATGACAAAAACAACAGAAAAGACTCACCATGCAAGAAAAATAATCTACTTAACTGCATTAAAATTCATATAATTTTTATGTAAACATACAACATATAATACATAAATTATGTATATATGCACATGCATCCTCATTAAGTATGTCTCAGAGTTTACTGAGTAGCAACTTTATCCTCTTATAGAACAGAAAACCATTCCTTATTAAACCCCTAAAATGTGTAAAACAAATATTTTCCAAAGACCTTCTGAAGCAAAAAATAAAAATGTACTTAACTTTTTTTTTTTGCTTTTAAATCTATAACAAAACTAGTTTTAGACCCTAGCCTTTATGATGAAGTTATAGAAATTAGGTTACCTTAACCAGAACTATTAAAACATTTATTAAATAAAATGAAATTCTCATTTTTTTGTAATAATTTACTTCCAATAAAAGAAAAATCTTAAATTTGCTTGCAAATACAACATTATTACCTTTGGCGAGCAATAATATGTTGTGCTTGCTACTGGTACTTGTGTTACAAACATCGTAATGCTACGCATAAAGTACAACAGGCCCATAATTAGGAAGACTCTTCTTAATATGATAAATCTGAAATAATAAAATAAGAAAGGTTAAACTTTGTATGTTAAAAAAACATTTAATTCTAGGCTTACATTCATTTCACTTAGTTACTAATATAAAACATCGCAAAAGGTCACACATATCGCCATACAAAAGCCGATCTCTCATAGATACTCACTGAAACTGAAGATTACACAAAAACAAGGATAAAATGATTATCAGTACTTTTATCACTTGTAGAATTTATTATTACTAGTCCTTTGAAGTGACGAAATATTTTGTTACTTAATGAACACACATTTCTTGGATAAGGAACATTTTTAATCTATACTAACACACTGATTTTTCTTTTGTCACATCTTAAACTGAGAAAATTTTCAGCCTGTTAGCTTACATACCGAATATGTTTCTTAATTGTATTTTGTTACAAGTGAAACTAACTGTATTGCTTAATTTCTGTAAAAATAAAATAAAATACTGTTGTATATCTTAACACTTGAGTTTGGCACTTAGAAAATTAATAACTTGAAAATTTTATTTTAATATTAACCTTTAGTTATTTTAACCCTCAATCTATATTATCTATATTGTACAACCAAAAACAAAATGAACAAAAAAATTTTAAGAATTTGTTCTGAGAGATAAGTAATTGTGTTAAACATACTAATTTCACTTACCTACTTCTATGTATAAAAATTATAAACAAAGTTAACCACACAGCTACTACAATTATCTCTTCAGATACGTCCAAAGCCCAGTCAGCAGGTGGGAACAAATCAAAGAAAATGTCTGGTAGAGGAGGATATTTTGTACGGTCTGGCATTCTTTCATGCACAATTGAAAGGCAGGTTAGGTTTAAGACTAGATTCAAGGACATGAAAGTAAAAGCAAGAAATGTTTTCCATTTTTCAGAGGGAAACCTTCCTTCTTCTCTGTCAAATGATGTTAAACTAATCCTAACATCATCTCCTGTATCACTTGAATCTCCACTCATCTTCTTTCTGATTAAACTGTTTTCTAAGCAATCAATCTCTGTTCTTATACAGTCACAGTCGACTTTATTGGTCATAATTCTAACAAAACTGATCTTAGCAGTTAGAGGTTCCTGTCCTCAACAGTTTGAAAACATTTTTTAAAACTGGCCAGTTCCTCTTCTTGGACAAATTGTTTTGGTTTTAATCATTGTCTGATGAGAAAAAAAAATGTGCCTATCATGAATCAATAAAACAATTTTATAGTAGTTTTCATCAACTTAAATAACTATTTATTAAGAAGTATTATACCGTTTTCTTACTGTAATTACCAGCTAAAGTTATAAATCACCAGAATATCTGCAGATGGATTAAAAACTTTAATAATATAAGAAACACACACATGAATATTTAAATTACTGCTTATAGTTTTATATTTCCAATGCTTCTAAGCAACAAAACACTTTTAAACATTTATAAGTTACTTATATGCATAAATAACGATTATAACATGTTAATAGATTTTTACCTCTGATTTTATCAATCCCCAATACACTGAAAGTTAAGTTAATTTTCAATTACTAGGACATTAAAACTTGTTTTACTTTCTTACTTTGATACTACTGAATGCCACACAACTAAACACTTTAAGACAAAGCCAGTACTTTATGTAGGTTAGCTTAGTTATATAGTTCACCATATCTAGTAAAATACGACCTAAACAGGTTATGTAATTAAACATATGGAATTTGTCAAACTTGCTTACTGTATATACATTAAAGTTACTGCGATAAATATGAAAAAACAAAAAACAATTAGCAGCAACGAACCTAATGTGACATTAAGAATAAGCAAATGGCAACAGATGAATTAAATTCCACTGCATTTTGTGAATATGACAAAACTAAAGATGTGTGTGTTTATGAGCCATTTAGAGGCATTAAAACTTCTTTACCCTATACAGGTAATGAAGAAAGAAAAACATCAAATGTGGGAAATGACTGAAGGATTTAAAAAAGAAAATTAATCTTTAACATGCAGGGGATACAGTAGTAAAAGTGACTTAAAAAATGTTAGAAATAGCACTGTTAGAACTAGAAGTTGATTTAAATTGTACTGAGCAGGTTTTGTTAGGTAAACAATTTGAGTCTAGCTTGTGCAGATGAAGGACTATGAAAGGAAAGAAATAGAGAGGGGTGGTTATGGAAAACTAAAGAAGTTACTGCTTTAGATCATTCTTTGGTATTGCATTTGGATAGTATAATCTATGGTGTAAATAAGAAAAAAACAAATTATGCTATTCAGGATAAGGGGTGGAGAACATAACTGATGGAGCAAGTGACATAATAAAAGGGTGTAGTAGAAGTGCAGTTTTTGTTGTGCATATATAGGGAAGGATATGCCAGAGAAGCTAATTGATAAATACAGGGTTTGATTATGACATTTAAAGAAAAGGGCCAAAATTCATTCTCTCAGAAATGCTTCCATAACATAATTGTGGAGACAAGATTATAAGTAGGTCACTAGGGTTGAATGCCAGGCTCAGGTTAATATGGACAAGTAGATTAACTGGTTGGACTTGTGTGATCACATCAAAGGAAGAGAAAGCTTTATGTAATAAATGGTTTACAATAAATAGGGTAAGGGACTAACATGTTAGCAAAAGGTATTAATTCAGCCGTAAGGGCAACTTTAAAGTTGGAATAAATAGTAGTGAGGGCCTGGATAAACTAACTGAAAAAAATGTGGGAAAAAATATGGTAGTTTTAAAATAAAGCTAAATTGTTACTGTTGTAATGCTAAAAATACAATAAATAAAACAGTAAGCACAAGTCAGAGAATTTTAATAAAATGGGACTAACTAAAACTTGATTAAATATAAACAATTTTGATGACAAATATCTTTGAAATACATGGTTATAAGTTAATATGGACAGAGTAATAAAGAAAGTAAAGAGTGACTGTGCGTAACTTGCAAAGTTCCATCCAGTTCAATTTGAAGATATCAATAATAACAGCATGGAGACAATCTGTCTGGGTTTCTATTAGTAGAAATATGGGGAGAAGATTTATTTATCACAAACCACAAATAACTGATAAAATGAATGATAAACTTTTCAATGATATTATGATGTTAGCTGTTATTAATGCTACAATTATGGGGATTTTAATTCCAGAAACAAATATTATGGAATTTTAAGAGTGAAAACATAAGGAAAACAGGTTTTTATAAACAATTCAGGAAGGCTTTCTTCATCATTTGGTTAGGGTACCTACTTGGAAAAATGTTTAGATATACTGTTAACTTCCAATGTATAAATAATTGAAAGAGTTGGAGACGAGAGATCATCTACGTGTAAGTGATCATTTCCTAATTAGGGTTAACGTTCAGCCAGCTATGTAAGTGGATAAGGAGGAATGATATAAATTTTAAAAAGAGCAAATTTTGAAGGGATGCAAAAAATTATCTGTGTGAAACAAGTAACTGAATTAAATAGAGATACCAAATGTAGAAAATTTATAAATGTTCAAAACAGACATTCCTAATAGAAATTAAATGATGGTTGAGAATAAAAGACCACGTTAGTTCACAAAGAAATAAAAATAAGAAAAAGCATTACAAATTTAAGAAGTTTAAATTGACTATTTTAACAGAAGGTTAAGAGAATTACACAAGATCCAAAGAACTGGTCAAATGGGGCATTGGGAAATTGAAGTGTGTGCAAAGAAGGTTATCAGAAACTATAAAAAATTAACAGTAGGATTTTTTTTAAGCATTAAAGGTCAAACAAACTTACTATGACCTTTAATGGGATGATATAGAAAGACTCTTTTCTGATAATTATGAGTTGGCCAAGTTTCTAAATTCTACTTTCTTTTACTTCTTACTAGTGAAGATTTAAATAAGCTTTCTTATCTTGAATAGTTGCTAGACGGAAACATTACCAAACACAGAGGCATCACAAGGCACAGGTACACAAGACCCTTGCCCTGATTCTATGTGATAGTGCCCCAAATCTCCATCTGGTGTCTTGAAAAATCAAAATAGAAAGCCATGATCAATATCATACTGAAACACCAAAAATTCCCTCACCTATGGACTTGAGCCCCACAATTTTTAAGCACCTAGTGATACCTCTGATCAAATAAGATAATAGTTCTAAGCTTGTTAAACAAAAAAAACAGTTTAATTAGCACCATTTCTCCTTGGCTATATAATACTTCTCTAGGTGTTTTGAATGATATTAAAAATTGGATCTGTTAGCCACCTGCTACTATTTTTTTTTGCAAATTCTAGAATAACAGATAGGTGCCAGAAGATTTGAAATGGTTAATGTTATTCCTCATTTAAGGAAAATGAGGAAAACTGTTTCCATAATTATAGGCCTATTAGCCTTACAGAAGTACTTGGGAAAGTATTTGAAAATTTCATAAAAGGTGCTTTAAAAAGTTATCTATTTCAAAGCAATGTGCTATTGCTAATAGCAGGTAAATATGATATTAGGGTTTATCTACAAAAATATAAGGTCTCCTTTGGAGTATTATGATCAGCAATGGGCTCCTTACCTGAAGAAGAGCATAGAAATGAAATGGTTCAGAAAATGGCTACTAGGATTATACCTTTCATGAAAAGATTGTCATACAAAGACAAGATCTAAATTATTTTCTCTTGAAAAGGAAATGTGATTGAGATGTTTAGCATCATTAAGGAAACTGATACTTTAAATATATCAGCTTTTTTAACATGAATGGAGAGAATGGTAAAGCTAGTGTACACAAATAAATTTTGGTAGGGTAGGACTCATTTTCAATAAATATAATTTTGTTTCTAACACAGAAGTTGGGTCTTTGAGACATTTCCATCAGATGTGATGTATGTAGCAAACTTAAAGGAGTTTAAAGGAAGGCTTGATAAACACTTAAATAATAAGGGCTGCATTTGATTTTTTAAGTATATTTGAGTTTGGTTTTGTGCATGGACCAGCAGCTTTGTTTCTGGCCTTAAATATTATGCTATCATGATTCCTACACTACAAAACTTTATTTTCAAAAAGATGAAGATAATAAAATATTATACTTGTTATAGTTAATCATTATGCACAAGTTTATTGTTTTTAAGAATAATAAAGTCTGTACATTCAAACCTTTCTTTGAAAGGTGTGACATGAAACATGTCCTTATACTGAAGAGTTCAAGTTCATACTCACTATATCTGAGACACTGAGTGCAAGTTATAGACAAGATTTATGTCTAAACATAACACAGATGGTAAGTCACTATTATCACTAAAGCTTTAAATAACATTTTAATACCTTTCCATAACACACTGCAATCACACTCCTTTAATTAAAACTCATTTACTTTATTATAATTATTTGTTTCATCTCATATTTCATTTAATCTTTTGTAGCTTAAACTGATGGTGACAATAAACACTCAATAGTAGAAATTTTGTTTCTTATAATACATTCTACATTTAATGGTGAGAATAGTAATCCACGGCAACACAAATGTAAAATCTGACAGGTTAGAAGTAATCTTGAACTCAAACAGTTTTCCTTTTAAACAAAATGGCTGGTCTTTAGAGTGGACTGCTTTCAGATGTGGTAGATACAGTAATTTTAAGGGAAGACTTACATGATCAGGGTCAATTTAATTTTTTTTTCAGTGTATTGGACAGCCTTGTTGGTCTAACAGATTTCTCATTGTTTTCCTTTAAATACTACATTATGTTAAACCTTTTACTCACCTTGTTGCTTTCTCAAACAGCTTATTTATTTGTTGTTCTAAGTCTTCTTAATTTAAGAAAGGTGGTGCTAATCATTTAAGAAAGCCAAAACACGAAATATTTTATCCTAGAAACGAAACTATTTTTCTCTACTCTTACCAACAAATTGCTGTAACCATATTCTTTTACCCATTGATGTAATTCGACTTAAAGTTATATCTAATTTTTAAAGTTCCAGCGTTGAAAAATGTGTCATACGTGAAACCCTCACACAGAATCCATGGCCATGTGACATTTTGTCACCACACCCCACCCCTTCAGAGCCAAAGCATAACATATTTTTAATGATCTTTTACACACGAACTAAATTCTAATTTAAGGTTACAGTATGTACTAACACTACTCACAGTAACATTGAAACTATATGAAAGGGGTAATAAATTAGTGCTAATATTAGCACTTAGTGACATACAATGCTAATAATACAAATTATTTTAGTGCTACTTCTACGTATTAATAGCAGTAATGAGTGCTCAGCCTTCTCAAGGAATAAGACAAGGTAGAACTAGGAAGTATGACACTAGGTTTGAAAAAACTGACAATGACAATCCTCTAAAATCAAAACATCATCCGGTTAAAAATATCTAATCATAAGTATATTATTTTGTTTTATATTTTATTATGAAACTTACCTTAACTCACATCAAATATATAACAAATAGTAATACTAAAACCAAACTACGTTACATAGTCCAAGTTACAGACTTCAGTATGTTACGCTCTTAAAAACTTAATCACTCCGACTTTCAATCAACGCTCTCTGAAATACATAAAATAAAGTAATTTTTTATTACTTTGTTTTGTTTAAATTTGGCGTTACTAGCGTCAAACACGAAATTTGTAAAGAAAAATTGCTTCTTTGTTTTATTTTCAGTGTAAAATTATACAATGAGCTATCTGTGTTTTGGCAACCTCAGGGAAGTGAGCCCCAAATTTTAGCGTTATAAATTTGTAAACTTACACGAGCTGAAACTGATAATTATGATGGCTCAACGGTAAGTCCGAGGTTCATAATGCTAAAATCAGTTTTCAATATCTGCGATACGCACAGCACAGCTAAACTGTTGTGTAGTTTTTGATACTCAGGTGGGACAGTGGTGAGTTTCCGAAATTACATTATTAAAATCAGAGGTTTTATTCCCCTCGATCAACAGAGTGCACATATCACGTTGTGAACTTTTCAGGAAGAATTCGATCACGACAATGTGTAGCTTTGCTCTTATCAATAAATTAACAAACTGAAACCAATACATAAAGAAATATTTCTAAAAGAGTAATTTAGCTATTCATTTCCCACTCATCCACGTTACAAGGCATTGTGCTAACCCACTGGTGACTATAATAAAGGCAACACGGCCTCAGCATGACCAAGTGGGTTAAGGCGTTCGACTTGTAATCCGAGGGTCGCTGGTTCGAATGCCGGTCGCACCAAACATGTTCTCCCTTTCAGTCGTGTGGCGTTATAATGTTACGATAAATTCCACTATTCGTTGGTAAAAGAGTAGCCCAAGAGTTGACGATGGGTGGTGATGACTATCTGCCTTCCCTCTGGTCTTACACTGCTAAATTAGGGACGACTAGCGCAGATAACATTCGAATAGCTTTGCGCGAAATTCAAAACAAAAAAAAAATGAAGGTAACACAAAAATTTACGTCATAAATCGAACTACACAAATACTACTTATAATAAGAGTTTAGTGGTTAGCTTGCCGGGCTGTGATTCAAAAGTTCTGTGTTTTGCGACCCGTTACCATCAAAATATCATAACAATAGTAAATACATTTTATAATTTAACTAGCACTTTTATAGCACATCCATGACCACAAGTATAAAGCGCATTCATGCGATAGTAGAGTGCATGAGCTATGAACCCTCAAATTCATAGTCTGATCACACTAACCCAAGACCATCCATCTAATGTCTTTTTACATCAAAATGTCAGACAATATTTTTCAGTTCTTCAAGTTTTGACACCCAAATATCCTTTTATCATATTCTCGACTTGTTTCAGAATTTTTAGCTTTGCCACAAATAAAAATGTTTACAATGTTCAACAGTATAAGAATGACATTAGAATTATTAGTAGCTATATACAAAAATGTTCACATACATAGCCTAAATACAAACAACCCAGGAAAGTATAGAATAAATACTTTTTGTGTATGAATACTTTCTACCTCTCGCTCATTATATCCACAACACAAAAATCTTAATTGCCATTTTTACCAACGATCAGTGAAAAGAAGCCAAAGTGCGATAATTTTATGTGAATATATATGTACTACTAGTTAGTTTTAAACAGTTTGTATCGGTTTTGCATACTTAAGAAACAAAGCAAATGGCAAAAAGTTTAGCAATTTTAAAGATTAGATGGAATTTTTTCAAACTGAACCTATTAAATGATAGGGAATATATACAAACTATCGAAGAACTTTGACTTTGGATGTGTTCATTATGAGGTACGTACTTTATTTAAGAATCCTACGTGGCCAGGTGGTTAAAGCATTCGACTTGTAATCTGAGGGTCCCGGGTTTGAATCCCGATCGCACCAAACATGCTCATCTTTTCAGCCGTGGGGGCGTTATAATGTTACGGTCAATCCCGTTAGTTGTTGATAAAAGAGTAGTCCTATAGTTGGCGATAGGTGGTGATGACTAGCTGCCTTCTCTCTAGTCTTACATTACTTAATTAGGGACGGCTAGCACAGATAGTCCTTGCGTAACTTTGCGCGAAATTCAAAATAAACCAAACAAACTTTATTTAATGGAAGTTTGAAAATATTTAAAACATTGAACCAAATTTAAGACAGTCAGTTATTGAATCATGAAGAATAGGAATTTATATCTAATTATTTAAGGGCTATATTTTTTTCATCGTCTGTTTTTATTAATTTAACCTTTCGTGTTTTCACAGTATCTTTCCATCTTTGTTTGCCGCTAGATATACAACGTTAGATAATAACTATGTACAGCGGAAATTTCGTTGATTTTATCTTGTGCATCACTAATTAGAAGACGATACATTTGGCTATCTGTATTTATAAATACCCAATCTAACGTCAGATGAATTTTATTGTATTCATTATATACTTTTCAAAAAAAGAAACGCAAAAGGGATATTTTTGTTATTTTAAAGAGAAATATATGTAATAACGTTACAAGGTCAGAGTATGTGGATGTTACACGTGTTAAGGCACTGATTAACAGACCAAAATTACAATAAAAGTTGTGCACTTTGAAAACGGAGGAAAACATCGGATTTTTCGCCAAAACGCATTCGTGTCCAATAAATTTGTTTGAGAGATCTGCATGTTCTGCAGGTGCAACATGTGCAAAATCCCTATAAAAGTGACGGGTTCTCGGTTTCCATAGCTCAATGTTAAGCCACCGACACGCAATACAGTTACGCCAAGACTGACTGAAGCACAACGCAACAACGCCATTGGTCGCTTGGAAGCAGGCGAATCTCGATCAGATATTGCCAGAGCTGTGAATGTCCACCCAAGCACCATCACAGGCTATGGAATCGTCACCAACAACATGGATCAACTTGTGACCGTCCACGATCTGGCAAACCTCGTGTGACCACGCCCGCACAAAATCGCTACATCCGGTTACGTCACCCTCGGGATAGGACCACCACTGTGACGTCTACTGCCTCAACCATACCAGGGCTGCGTAGGATTTCCGATCAGACCGTACATAACCGTCGGCGAGATTCTTAGGCCCCATGTGCAACCCATCATGGTGAACGTCAACGACGTTTTTCAACATGACAACGCCCGTCCTCACACAGCCCAACTCACCACTGTCTTCTTGAGACACCACAACATCAACGATCTTCCCTGGCTCTCCAGATCACAAGATTTAAACCCCATCGAACATCTTTGGGACAAGTTGGACCGACGTCTGCGACGACGACAACCTCAACCGCAGACTCTACCTCAGCTTGCAGCAGCTTTGCAAGCTGAGTGGACAGCCATTCCACAGGATGTGATTCGTCATCTCATCGCTTCCATGGGCAGGAGATGCCAAGCAGTTATTGATGCTCACGGGGGGCATATTGACGTTGAGTGACGTTAAACTTCAACTAGTGAGCTTGGACTTCGCCTTTCCAGACTTTGAATGTTCAGCAGTGAATGTGCAAAGTTTCACATATGTCATACAGAAGTACCCGGAATAATCTTATTAACAATATGTCTCAAATTTTGCCTTTTGCGTTTCTTTTTTTGAAGAGTATAGATTAAACGAGCTGCACCAGAAAATAACGAAAAAGAAAATCGTATTCCATTACCAGACTCATTGGTGAAGAATGTACGCTACTAGATGTTACATAGGAAAACATATTTCATGACTGCACTTCCAGAGATGATCCAACATGTAATGAATGGTACTTCTGCATAAAAAAAATTATTCATAATATTTCATCTTTATATTAGGTCTACGAGAAAGTCGGCATTTCCGGGTTTTCAGGAACAAGAGGCAACTATAATGATATCGTTAAATACGCACGCCCTAGTTCCTATCACTTCTTTGAGAAGCGAGGGATATTCATGATGAAGTACTTTTGGCTGATATACCTTTTCTAATGAATCATATATGAACTCACAGTGTACCATCACGTCAATAACCACTGCTTTATCATTATGATGGAAGACTCTCAGATCCAAAAGACTGTTTAGAGAGGTAATGTTATTAATTTTTTACTTTGCGTTTGTAATTCAATGATGTATAGGCTATGGAGATTTCAAGAATGCCTTTATCACTATTGTGATAAAAATAGAGAAAAGTAGTTCGGCTTGTTAACCAAATTGTAAATAATTTTAATTTGTCGAAATATACTTTTGAAAAGAAAAAAAAAAGAGCTGTATAATGTTTAAGAGATAACAATGATCTTCATAGGTTAAATAATTTTTCATGTATAGTCGTATTTCAAATATATATATTGTCGAATTTATCAACAACACGTTACAAATACTTACTGTTGAAGAATCCTTAACCTGACACACCAATATATTTACACTACTAAAAAAGTAGTTTCTAACAAAGATCAGAACCAGATGCCGATGCTTACCAGCACTAGTCAGTTTTTGGCGAATCATTCAACCTTTGAAACAGCTTTTCTTACCAGATGGTAACAAGCTTATTGTGATGCCTGACTCTCACGACCTTAAATTTGGAACATGTTTACTGAGATGGCTCAGCATTTCTCTGACTGCAGTGCAACTTCAGCATGTGACTAAGTCCTGTTGGGAGATTTCTTCTTCTGAGAGCCCCATTAGAGGAATAAACGTTTACTGTCAGAGTATAACACTTTACCAAGTAGCACACCTTCTTACTCATTGGTTTGTAGATTCTAATTTTTCATGTCTCTTCAATTAGAATATTATTTTCTAGATATCTGTTCAAATAGAGAGATTGGTAGTAATGCCTTTTAAGCTTTCGTCTCAATGATTTCACCCAAGCCATTTGATGCAAACAATGAAGATATAACCGTGTTAAAAGAATATACGAGTGCTAACAATGTTTTTACCTTTAGAGTTGGCGTCAACGTTTCAAATTTTAATAAACTAACCCCTAATCATAATGATTGCAATAAAGTAGAGCATCAGCAGTATAAGACAGTGGATGACACTAGTAAAGCAAACCAAACAGTAGTTCGAGATGATGAGCAACATTACTACTTAACTGTACCTTTTGTAAGTTGGTATAATTCTTTCAAGTTACTCATGTTTGTTTTCATCAGCTTCGGTTGATATATCAGTTTGGGAGCAACATACTTGCGTAGTATGTTAAGATCCTAAAATACAGGTGATCCAGTTCTGAAGCAAGGAGTTTTCTAGATTCACTAAGTAAAAATGTCAATATGATTGTTTGGAACCAGTAATTAGAAGTGATTCACTGTTGATTATTCCTAGTGGAGAGTCATTCAAGGTTAACACTTTTCTCACTTCTTTGATAATTACACCAGTACTTTAAATATGCTGAGCCCAAAACAACTTTTCGCATTACTATGACACTGTTCAGTCTTTTGCTAGTTGTGCTGTCAATGTAAGCTACTGTCGAGACAGAGGATTGTCCCTTGACTAGCATTACACCTCGGCCTAGCTCTTCCAGATGATGAGGAAAGAGGGTTCCAAGTATTGCTGAAACGAATTGACAATAGTGGATCACCTCAATTTACCCTTCTGATGAGGTTGATAGGACGAGTGTTTTGATCTTCCAGATTAACATTTTAGTGCCGTCAGTGTACATATCCTACACAATTCAGAAAATATGAAAATGTATAGCGTGTTATCAAGAATGATCTGGATATTTGTTTTGACTTCGATATCAAAGGCCTATGAAAGCCTATGAATGTGACATTTGTTATGCAACCAACCTGAAGGATTAAGCTGCACTGACAAAAACTGATCTATTCCGTAATAGAAAAGTGGAGAATTTAAGTGATAAAATAATTAACTGGTCCAACCTGCACGTAACGGATGCTGGTATCTAGGGGTATGAAGAAGAACGAGTACCACGAATTGAATACATATTTAAAATATTTTATTTGCAAAGGTGGAAGATCAAGAGACATATTTGAAGGCAAAAGTAGGTAAACATTAGGTATTTCATGTTTTGTTGTTATTTTCTTTTTAAATAAGCTAATAATCGTCATTTTATTCTATTCAAAACTAAAAGTACTTAGATATTTCAATTTTACTTAATTTAATATATTTCTTTACCATTAACAATGAAAAGACTGGGTGCATCATGTTTCTTACTTTACTTGGTGTGAAGCAAGGAGCAAATTCCAGTTCCTTCATAGAAAAATTGTTCACTTATTAACAAAATAACATGTGCCCATCTGGAAACTGGGATATTTTCTTGTGGGTCATAAACTTAACAAAACAAAGCTCTAGGCCTCGTTTAAACTGTTGCAAGAATGGCTATGAATTTTTCAAGTATAATGTTTCTTAATAACACTCCACGAGCCCTGCAACCTATTTTGTTTATTTTTGAGCTTTCCATACGTTCTTACGTGCAATAGCAATTTCAGAGAACTTTCTAATGTTTCAGTTAGCCATATAAAATAATTATCATAATATATTTTATATATTATTTTATATAAAATAATATATTTTATATTTTATTTTGGCGGTGGGTGGTAATGACTAGCTTCCTTCCCTCTAGTTTTACACTGCAAAATTACGGATGGCTAGCGCAGATAACCCTCGTGTAGCTTTGCGAGAAATTTAAACCAAACCAAACACATTTTTTATCAAGACCTCTTAGAAACTTCTATGTTGATAAAATTGGGAGTGAAACTTCCAATGAATCTCGACGACAACAAAAGTACAAAAATAATAATAACATTATTCTGTACAAAATTTATATTGTTCATGTTTTGTTTAGTTTTCCAGCACAGAGTAATTATTTGTGCTTTGTAGAGCAAGCAAAACCTACTTTAAGCAATGCCGTCTAAATAGAAATTCTTACTTCAAACAATTTGATAAATGTATTGAGAAAAGGTAAAATTTAAACATTTCCTAAAAAGAGTAAAAGAATAATATTTTCTACCTCTTGATTTAATTAACTTTTGTATCTGTCCTCTAATACAATACTTATTCGTCCCTGCTTATGAATATTTAAGTTTAAATACAAACTTGTTTGTTTTTTAATTTCGCGCAAAGCTACACGAGGGCTATCTGCGCTAGCCGTCCCTAATTTAGGAGTGTAAGACTAGAGGGAAGGCAGCTAGTCAACACCATCCACCGCCAACTCTTAGGCTACTCTTTTACCAACGAATAGTGAGATTGACCGTAACATTATAACGCCCCCACGGCTGAAAGGGTGAGAATGTTTAGTGTGAAGGAGATTCGAACAGCAGCCCTCGGATTACGAGTAGAGTGAACTATTAGTCATGACCATTAATATAAATTGTATTGTTCTTATGTGTGGCCCGGCCTGGCCAGGTGCGTTAAGGTATTCGACTCGTAATCTGAAGGTTGCGGGTTCGAATCCCCATTGCACCAAACATGCTCGCCCTTTCACCTTTGGGGGCGCTATAATGTTACAGTCAATCCAACTATTCGTTGGTAAAAGAGTAGACTAACAGTCGGTGGTGGGTAGTGATGACTAGCTGTTTTCTCTCTAGTTTTACATTGCTAAATTATGGACGGTTAGCACAGATAGCCCTCATGTAGCTATGTGCAAAATTCAAAAACAAACATGATTCTGTATTAAAATATATTTGTGTTAAAAAAGGAAATTGTATGTATCAAGCTTGTTGACAAATAACATAATTTTAATACATACTAATATTTACTTAACTTCTAAATTCAAATTTCTTGTTATTTGAAATAGTAATATCCAACGTACGTAACATAATACTTATCCGAGAAAGTGTCACACATGATAATAAATTGGTGGCTCATGTCCGAGGTCTGAATCGTAGACAAAAGCTGATATAAATTAAAGGTCAAATTAGAATCCAATTTATATTTATCAGTGCCAATAACATTTGATCGTGTCTGATTATTAACTTTTTCTTAAATCACTTAAACATGCATAACAACATCCAGGTTTCAGGTGATTTCATAGTTATCTGCTTCACTGCAACATATAAATAAAGGTATGCCTCCAGTGTTAGGCTTGTTAGTAGATGCTCAACAAAATCAAACACTCCCTCCCAAAAAAAAAAAAACTTCTTAATTATTTCATAACTTATCTGAAACTTCATATTGATAACTTGGTGAACATTCTTAATGCTGGTTTAAAATTTTAATCACTTATGGAAATTTTCTACAAGGGGACATATATGTACCCATGGTAGTAAAGTGTTAAACATCAATCATTGTTTACAAGAGAACTCGCCTTGAGTTCTTACAATGAAGAATCATTTTAACCTCTTGGTATGTTAGAATATCTAGCAATTCTGAACAGTTAAAGATTTTTGATAATTTCTAAAAATCTGCAGCTATCCAGCTACAGTGAACTTATGAGTCTCAAATAATCTCAACCACAGGAATATTTGTATTCTATTTGGTAGCTTAAAAGTAAGTACATTTATATATTTTTGGCTGCTATCATAGCTGCCCAAGTTTCCAACCATACAGTTGTCTTAACTAGTGTGAGTGGCTAAAACAAAATATGCTGTCAGTATTTTAATATGAAATTGCACCAGATGCCTTTGAAATTAAGAACTACTCTTAAATCTTGTGCAAAAAGTCATTATGACTGTTGATGATATTTTTTATCCCAATCACACACATTTGGAGGATGATGTTGGCTTGCGATTAGTATCACGAACAGCTGGTCCATCTTATAATCATGTCATTATAATCTAACTTGTCATGAATAACCAGATAGGTGGACATGACACCATTTACCTCATCATGTGGGTTGTGAATGTTGGCATAATGCCTTCTCTTGTCGACCATCAATCCTGATTCCTTGTTCGGTCAGTGTTCTAGAGCCTTATCAGCATCGTATACTTTTAACTGGTTAATTTGTTTGATATTCTTTCACATACCACGTGACAAGTGCAAGTCGTCGTTGCACGAATTGAGCTGTCAAATAATGGAATAAAGACTCATCCAGCCAAAACTGAGTTACTTACATACTACTGCCATATGCACAAAACCATGTGAACATTTCATACGAATTTTATACAAACTTGTATGCAAATACCTATACACAAACTCCACATGTTCCTGTGGACAGTGTGGCATACCTACAGTTGGAAATGGACCACAGAATATATTCACTGAAAGCTGTATAGTCAATTGTTGTTTCAGACACCATCATAACGTATGTGAGGCATGATACTCATCTCAGTCAGTTTAATCAAGATTCACAAAGTTAACAACCATTATGTTGTTATGTCTTCATAACATGATCACCTCCTATAGCTCTGCAGTCAATCATCTGTTCAAGTTTTTCTTTATCTGAGCAGATTAGTTCAGAAGTTTTAACTTGTGCTTATCACTGTTAATACTTCTTTATATCAACAGACTGCACTTTATAATGATAGCTTCGAACCACCTGGCAAAGCATCTGAATGTTACCCACACGTGATTACTGTCAGCACTCAATGGACTATTGAAATATGGTTTCCAAAATTGAAGCTGCAAACATACCACTGTACCACAATCCAGCAGAAACATTGAAGCACAGCATCTTATGTTAAAAAATTGTTTTTCTAACAATGATTTAATTATAAACTTTTTTTTCCATAATGAACCATCCAATATAAAATTACCCACATGTACGATTATTTTTAGCAGTTTCCAAGAAACTACAAAATATATCCACTCTAGGTTATTTTTTAATGTTACTATCATTTATCACCACATAGAATATGGTATGCATCAACCAAATATAAAATATCTAATCATAACACTTTGGTGACAAAACACCTTAAAAAACTTTACAAGTATAATCACAAAAATTATTTATATGTTTCCGCTCAACATTACAACAATTAAAAGAAATCGCATGGTGCAATTGTGTCCTTTCAACAACATACTTGTAACAAGAACAACCAGCTACCAATGAGATCACTGTTGTTACAAATACTTGTAACAAGAACAACTAGCTGCCAATGAGAAGATCACTGATGTTTCTTTATAATAGGCTTCCTCACTTATTTCTATGATAGTTAATTGTAACATAAACAGTGGTATCAAAATCTCTCTCAGTTTTTCTTTTCTTGGAAGGTAAGGGGACCTGATACATTTATACTTTATAGCAGCATTGAGCAGTGTAGAATGCAGCACTAGTATAACAAAGAATTGAATTTTCTGGGAGTCCCTTTTCAGAATGGCACTCACTGCAGTAGCCTGATGATCGATGTCAACGAACTTCAATAAAATTCACCTTTAGAGTATTAAATAGGGTTGCCAACTGCTCCAGTTTCAGTTGGACAAACCTTGTCAGAGATAAAATGTATTTTATGTATATTATATATATTTTATGTATATTACCAACTGTAGTTGAAGTGTTCATTTACTTCAGTTAGGAGCCATCCAAGTGAGCAAGAGTGTGTCAAAAAGTAGTCTAAATTGTGTGACATCCTCTATGTACAGCTTGTTATAAAAATGTCTTACTTCAAAATGGTCAAGAGTTGGCAACCACTGTAGTAATTGAAAATTATTCTGAACTATCTTTTGTATTTTGTATGAATTTCTTTTGTACAAAACAGTTTAACAAGTTTCCCACAAACAGTAGTTATTATTCTGATAAGTTATTTTATTGTTTTACTAAATTAAAATAAAAACTTCACATACAATCAGTTTTTTATCAGAATTATTATCTGAAACATTGTGACAAAGGTCTTTATGCATACAGAATGTGTGCTCACTTTCAGACAATAGTATGCAGACGTACAATGAAATTTAAGTTACAAGTTACCATCGAAACGAGAGAAGCTACAATTATATTACAATTAATAAATATCACAATGCTCTACATCCTACACATCACAAAAAAAACATTAGTAATAAGCAACCAAGACTAAAATGGTTTTATTATTCTACCATGATCTTGGTTTTTTTCATTTTTCTTAGGTTCAGGCTTAGGGTATACTTGAAATGTTCTGACAATTTGCAATGTATAAGAGTACATTAATAACAACAATGAAATCTTTCAAAAATATACTGAAAGCACCACATATACTTATTTTAATAGTAAGGCCATCTTCAGCACATACCAAAAACACAACAGTTCAAACTTTCACTACTACAAAACATATACTTTGAGCCACTATACATTCACTAAAAAGCAGAAGTTACAGTTATACAGAAGTTTTATCTTGCAGAGAATAAATAAGATTTCGTAGATCTTGTCTTGCCTTGAATATAGCTTCAGAGGAAACAATATCAGATATATGTTGTGGATCATTAAGGAAATGCTTTCTGCAGATAGCTTCTGTGTTGCAGATAACATGAATTCCACAATCATAGCTGTTGTGTTGCTGTGTACATTCCATCTCAAGTACTTGAACTATTTGGTTAGAATCATATTCTTTACCAATATATGGAGCAATTATACAGGCAACTCTTTCAGCATAAAGTAGATTCACACTGCCAGTATGAGAATCATAATGTTGAAATCCCCAAGGTGCCGAGCAGTACACAAGGAGACTCCAATGGCTACCTCCCATAGCTTCTGCAGAAGTGCAGTCATTGATGGGAAGAAAAATCAACTCTTTTTTGCTCACACACATTGATTCAAGAATACTCTGAGCATCTTCTGGATCCCCAGCCTTTAACAGATGTCCCACTGATGGGCTGATAAATAGTACTGATTCACTATGATCACCATAAACTTCATTCTGAAGATACTCAAACCAGAAAGCAATGATGTTATCATTTAGCCACTGACCATCATTCAATAAACTGACATCAGACTCACGTAATAACGTATCTCCATAGCTAAGTACAATGGCTCCTTCTGATGCCATGACCGACCAATTTATTACACCTCAAAAGTTCATCGAACAAAATATTCCTGCTTTTGCTATTGCTTTATTACCTATTTATCTGAAAGAAAAAAAAGAATGGATAAAGGTTTACTAATAACATTTTTCAAAGGACTCTTAACTTTACAATTCAAACAATTATATAGACGTGTTAAAGATTTACTTTTCTTTTCATCCAATCAAAGAATGTGTTGGGCCTCTACATCATAGATTCTCTTTCTGATTTTGTCTTAAGTATAAACATTTTTCACACACATATATGTAATCATTAAACACTTGTCCTGCTGTATAGTATAGAATAATGAATTAGGTGCAACAGGTCATAACATTACTCACGTACCTAACTTAATTTAGGTTACTGTATCGTGAATCAAACCTGAAATTGCAGAAGAACAATGTGGATTTGTTGAAGGTAAAGGTATAGCCAATACAATTCACATCCTGAAAACTATCATAGAATGTGCAATTGAAGTACAGTGAGGTTTGTATCTTTGTTTCATAGTCTATACAAAAGTATTTGACAAAGTAAGACAAGCAGTCATAAGGAAAATTCTTGGAAATATTAAATTAGATGGTAAAGAACTAAGAATCATCAAAAATATATATATTAGGAATGCACAGCAGCCACTGCTGAGAATTAGTTTGGCCAATTTCAAAAGATAAAAAGAGAAGTTTGTCAATGATGCGAGTTATCCTGTGATCTCTTCTTGTATTGTGAAATGGTCATGAGAGAGATAGAAGATATGCCATGTATAAGTATTGGAAGCAACAATGCAAACAATATCAGATATGCTGATGACATTGTTAATAAAAGGGATGGATAAAGATCTTCAGTCCTTATTTGACATTATAAATAATGAAATATAGGACTCAGCCTAAACACTAAGGAAACAGAAACAATGCTATATCAAGGGAAAAAAAAAAAAGAGTCAAAATTCAATTTTATCATTAAATATGACCATTTTCAATCATACCTACAAGTCCAATTACTTAGGGACATGGAATACATCAGATGGCAGATGTCAAAATGAGGTCAAGAGCAGAATTGCATAGGCTAAGATAACATCCATGAAGATGAAAAACATACTGACTTACAAAGGTACATCAATAAGTGTGTAAAATAATTCTTAGCTGCTACAATCATATTGACTTACAAAGGTACATCAACAAGTGTGTAAAATAATTCTTAGCTGCTACAATCATATTGACTTACAAAGGTACATCAACAAGTGTGTGAAATAATTCTTAGCTGCTACAATCATATTGACTTACAAAGGTACATCAACGAGTGTGTAAAAGAATTCTTAGCTGCTACAATCATGGACAATAAACAAATGAATAAAAAATTCACTTAATGTGACTGAAATATGGTTGCTACATAGAATGCTCAGGGTTTTCTACAAAGACCACAAAACAAATGAACTTCTACAGAAAGTAGAAACAAAAATAACACTGGTAACAAAAGTACATAAAAGCAACATTCTTTGGTCACATGATAAGGAGAAAGAGGATGTTACATCTAGTAACAACTTGGAAAGTTGTGGTAGATAGCATCAGAAGATCCTGGACAGTTTAACATTTTGGCTGCACAAAGATAAGGTAACTGATATAATCACAAGTGCTTGGAACCAGGAATGGTGAAAGGGTACAATTGTCTACACTGCAAAGCACAACACTTGATGTATGGTCAGTTGAAAAGGACTCAAAACTCCATAAATTCAAGCAACTGCTTGTAATATGTACTTAAATTTTTATTTCATTTAATTAAAACCTTTCACAATACATATATTACAAAATATATATATTACAATTTTGCTTAAGCATAGGGTACACATTTCTTTATTCTACAATGCATACATCTTAAAAGAAAAGTAGGCCTATTTGTGAAGATATACTTGCTGCAACATATCAATATTAAGCTATTTAAGATCACATTGTTATTCATAGTTAATATAATAATTCACAGTTTTTTCAAGTGGAAACATAAGCCTATAGGAATGATTTCAGCAACAAATCTATGATACACTTAAGAGAACCTGTATTCCAGCAATCACTGAAACAAAGATCTGTCTGTGAAAACTACAAAACTAAACTTAATGCACATTTACAACTTAACTAATCTATAATACTGAATTCTAATAAAGTCTACACACTTAAAAAATACTTTTACAGACAGGATTTTTACTTTCACCTTATGACCATCACACTTTTACTGGATTCAAACCCACTATTATACATTTACTTGAGCTTAAATTTTTAATATAATTTTTCTCAAGTCTCATCTCTATAACAAATTTTTCTTTATTCAGTATTATAACAGTCAGAAATTTACAGTAGTCAATGTAATTATCATTAGTATACAAACAGTGAGTTTATATTATCAATTTTAAGCTTTTCTGAAATCAAAAACATAACCAAATTATTAATTAAGATAAAGTTGTGGAGTAAGTTTATATTACTGGAGTCCTAACTATGACCAAAGTTCTTCGTGAGTCAATGAAATACTTATAGTTTACGATTTAAGTTTCAGAATATTTGAAAACAAGAGTTATGAACTAAATTTACTGC
Organism: Tachypleus tridentatus; assembly: GCF_004210375.1. Taxonomy (NCBI): domain Eukaryota; kingdom Metazoa; phylum Arthropoda; class Merostomata; order Xiphosura; family Limulidae; genus Tachypleus; species Tachypleus tridentatus. The sequence continues at coordinate 78,750,036 of NC_134831.1, forward strand.
CACCATTCATATAGAACATATGACTAGTAGTCCAGAGGACATATTACCTCCTCTATTATTCACAGTGTTATCATTGACTAATTAACAACTTTATCAACATATATTTAAAAAAACCAAAGCTACTAATCAAAACGTATCTTTTTCACAAACACAAAAAAAACAGTTATCAGTGAACATTTCATCTATACTGTACATTTTTACGTGTTTCGACACAATGACTTGTTGAATATTAACATGGCTAAATAATGAAACCTACATTTCTTTTTTTAGATAATGTATTATAAAAGTTATAACATTTGTGTGTAATATCATATTAAAATTATAATAAACTAAATTTCAAAAAATTAGAAAATTATGATACCATGCAGAAAAGTTATAAGAACAGCACATCCATTCTTATCAAGGTTCAGTTGTCTAGTAACTTTATGTACTTCACACATAAAATATAGCATGCAAGAAAACAGACCATTTGAAGTGTTATAAATATAGCCCCATAAAATATATGATAGACTTTTTTGGATCCTATAACAAGATTTTTTACACTCCATGTTAAAATATTAGTAATTCATCAAAAACCCAATTATAAAAGTGAAATACAGACCAGGTTTTGGAAAAAAGAAAAGGACAGTGTTTCAATCAAATATTTTTATGTAGTATACCCTTTCATTTATTTATTTTGCTACTTCTTGAAGACACCTTGAAAGTTTGTTTGCAATTTTAGATTTGTTTCAAAGTGAGAACTTAATTACATCATAAAAATTACTTCAAAATAGTTTCCAAGTGAGAATCTTATAAAGGTAGTCAATTTGGTAATTATAACTTGTATTTTTCAAGATAAGAATTTACACATTGTTGCATAAATTTGGTGACTCATCAGAAAGAAATGGTTCTATTTCAATAAAACAATTGTTAAACACGTTTCTCAGTTGAATACAAGAGACTAAAAATTTTTAGAAAATACAAAACACATAAAAAAAACAATTTTGTCTGAACACAAAACTTAGAGCAATTGCCCACAATTGAAACATCATTCAAAAAATTTATGAATATTTACAAAAATTAGGGAAACTTTGGCATGCAACTTCATTTTATTACAATATTTGTCTTATAATTTTTCACAAAGTATGTATCTTATGCTTCATCAGAGTAATGCCAAATTTTTGTAAAACTCTATTTATGAATAGGAATTCAACATGAAAAATTTGTTTTTATTTCTGTAATTTTTTACTCCAGTGAGACATCATCCTGAATCCTATCAAAGCATATTTGTAACAAAAAAATATTGTTTCTGTTATGACACGTATTGTGTTAATTTTTGTCAGAGATGTTTTTGAGTTTAGTATGCGTGCTTAATTGTGCAATATTTTTATTTATTAAATCTTATGTGCTTATAAACTAATCCTATAGTGCTAAGCCATTACACTTTTCATTCAGTTTCAATGACCTATTAAAATTCATAAAACTAACATTACAGTAATATTACATGTAGCTTAAACTAGCTTTGTCAAGTAGTCAATTTATATGGAGTTAATGAAAGTACAATTAGTAGAAAACTACAACATTCATGGTTACAAGACACTTGTCACAGTGTTACAATGAATTTTAAACTCCGTATGAATTAGTTAACAATGACAACTATTGTGCAAGTATAATAATACAAATAAGTAAACACATTTAGAGATCAAACATACAGCTTCAAACACTCTAGCAAGTCTCAAAAATCTTTGCAAAATCATTTACAAAAGTACAATAAAAAAAAAAAAAAAGAGTCAAAAAGGGATTATTTCCTTACAAATCTGTTGACTTTAAGGTCATTAATAGAATTGAAAAGGTATAGATTTGGCATACTTAATTTTTTTTTTGAATTTCACACAAAGCAACATGAGGACTATCTGCACTAGCCATTCCAAATTTAGCAGTGTAAGGCTAGAGGAAAGGCAGCTAGTCATCACCACCCACTGCCAACTCTTGGGCTACTCTTTTACCAATGAATAGTGGGATTGACCGTCACATTATAACACCTTCATGGCTGAAAAGGCGAGAATGATTGGTGGGATGGGGATTTGAACCCATGACCCTACTTAGATCTTAAAAAAAGGTTTTAGTAAGATTTCACACTGAAGATCAGTTAAGAATATCACACTATTGAGGTTTGGAACAACCTGGATCTCTATTATTGGTGTGCTTCTGAAGTTAGAACTTAGGACTTTGCTTTTTATTATCTGTATTAATGATATTGATATAGACATAATTGATAATTTAGAAAATAAACAACCACATCTTTAACTGTTTGTACAACTTACAAATTACATTTAATTGTAATAAGTACAAAATATTACATTTGGGTTACTATAATTTAGGTCAGGTGATTAATATAGATGGAAAGGACCTCAACATATCGTTAAACTTAATTATGTATTCTTATAAAATTATCTCCAGTTAGTACTAAGAAGCACGTAAAGCTAGGTCTAGAATATGTTTACAAGGTACTAAAGTACAAGACCATAAGTGTTTTTGCAGTTGGTACTAAGTAACATTTTTTTCTTTTGTGGTGCTCATAAGAAGGTATGATAAATCAGAAGAGCAGTTTACAAAGTATAAAGGGTTCCTTTAGCAGCTTAGCAACAGAAATGGAAATTTGGCCTTTTTGGGAGTGCATCCTCGGGTTAAACATAGAAATGAAGTATTTAGTGGGATTTAGAGCTTGAAGGAACATTTATCAGGAATTACGTATCAGAAAGAAATCTTAACAGTTATAAAAATGTTCATTTATTATCTATTTAATCACTTTTGTTTAACATTAAAAACAATCAGACTCAGGCTTAGATGCCTTATTTTTATATTTATATATTTCACATTGATAAATATGTTTTTAATCATTGAATTGGTGAATCATATTTTATAGATCATTATGGATATTCATTTACTTCTCTTACTTTAATTTCTTTTAACCTTGTTCTTATATTTCACCTGATGATGCCACACAAATCTAGTGAACATTGTGACATAATATAAAAGAGAACAAAAACGTTGCTCTGTATAACTGACAAAACCATGTCTGATATTTACAAGAAATATTCTAAGAATAACAGGTGAGATGCATGGACTTGTGGGTAATAGTTAGGCTCCACTTAAACAGATTTGATGGTAAAATGTTAGAAGAAACTCTTCAAATATTCACTAAAGACAGATTGATTTAAACTTGTATGGTGATATTTAACTTAAGAATAAAATAATGTATTCTTTGAGGTTGTTCTTGAACATGCATACAAGTTTGCAAAAAAGTAAAAATTATAACCCATCGTTCAGTTTTCAGGAAGTCACCAGTTCTCACCTAAAACTCATAAAGTTCTAGTCTCTGCCACTACCAATGGTAATTCACTCCTTAAGTGAACCACCTTCTGTGAAAGATAAAATTTTTTGACATGGAAACTAAACTGTCATTTTCCAATTCTCAAACTTGTGTCCTTTCACCTAATTATCTTCAAAATAAAACACAAAAAAATCAGAGGCCATAATCCTATAAATATCCTAGATAATCTCATAAACTTCAATATGTTTACCTCTTATCCTTTTTTTCTCAACACTAAATAACACATTAAATCTTCTTAACTAAACCTGTAAGATAATCCTTCTGTCCCTGAATTATCTCAGTAACCTTCCTTCAAACCCTTCCCAATAAGTAAATTTCTTAGATAAGACCAAAATTGTGTACAATGTTCCAAATGAGGCCTTAATCTAAACAATATGCTACTGAGACTGTAGAAAAAAAATCTCATTTTCTTCCCAGTGTAACATATTACAGAACTTATGTGTGACCTCTTTTAATGAATACCTTATGGAAAATAAATCTATATTTTTAAAATGCAATTACAAATGATAAGTCTTAGCCTTACTGTGTTTATCAGATATTACTAACCTATAATAGTATTATTGCTTCACATTTACTGAGAAGAAACAATCATATATCATATTTTATATTGATTTTTTGAAAGAATTATTTAATTAAAAAAAAAGATAATTCAGAGAGATTTTTCTTCCACAGAAACACTTACACTAGTAATAGTAAACTATAAATTCACAATTCAACACTACTCTTAGAAACACTGTAAGCACTGAAATTATAATACATAATAGTAACAACAAATTGTATATTATTATATTAAATTTCCGGGGTGTATGCCTTCAGACACCTTAAAATGAACTGTCTTTGGTAGCATGGGAGCTGCTTTTAGTTTCACTACAAGTTTTAGCAGCTCCTTTTTATACTCTCATTGTAAAATCTACAAGTATAACCACGCACTCCACTTTATAATTCCTTATACCACTGTCACAGTATCACTACTGTATCAGTGTATCACTATCACAGTATCAGTCTTGGTTATTTTAAAATTTTATAGAATTTGTTTACCGCAAGTGCAACATAAAAAACGTTATACAACTTTGTTACTTCTCAAATATTACAACACATTTAACACTGTTGTGCTTAAATTAAACAGACCAGATAAACTGAACTCAAACATACACCTATTATTCTGTTCATAATAAATAATATTTTACTTTCAAATTCAATAACTTCGAGAATAGTCTAATATTTAGTTCGAGCCAGCTTACCTCTCTCCTGAAACTTACGATCACTATTAGCGACCTCTCTACTAGCAAATATTACATTTTTTAAAATTATTATTTTATTACAAGTTACAGCTTTTACAACCTTTTAGAATAGATGCGACGTTTCGGTTATTGGTGCGATCATTCTGAAGTGTAGAAGTTTTAACATTAAATAAAATTATAGTATTTAAACCAACATTCAACAATCTAATAACATATTTCATTTTACAATTAATGTTGGTTATTTATACATATTAATCTTCGCGAATTGGCAGATTGTTTATTTATGGGGAGCAATGATAAACTAATAAAAAGTTAATAAATATGAAAAAGTGTAATAAGTTAAGCAAAATATTTGTATAAGGTTAGGAGTTTCTGGAGAAATAATGATCGAAGGCATATAAACATGTGGTTGGGTGTTTGTTCATTTAGAATTATTTGATTTTATTTATAACATTCTCTGATTTTTTTTGCTGTTCAGAAAAACTGTGGTTATTTTCATTTATATGTTCATAGATTTGGGAAAGGGAGTTTGTTTATTCGTTTGTTTTTTAATTTCGCGCAAAACTACACGAGGGTTAGTGTAACATTATAACACCTTCATGGCTGAAAAGGCGAGAATGTTTGGTGGGATGGGGATTTGAACCCATGACCCTACTTAGATCTTAAAAAAAGGTTTTGAAAGAGCGAGCATGGAAGGTCGAAACGTTGTTCTCTCCTTATCAATAAAAGTGTTAATATGTATATCAGCCATTCTGAGATACATTCTTATTTCATGTGGGTTTCTCATCATCGGGCTATTTACTGTGTTCACCTGGGGCAATCGAACCCCTGATTTTAGCATTGTAACAACAAAGACTTAACGCTGTCCTACTGGGGTAAGGGAAAGAGGCAAAACGAGATATCAATGTCCCTGAACACCCCAGTTTAGGAAAGTTTCCTTTAAAAACTAAATCCCTATCATGGTTTTTTATTATTATTAATAGTTGCTTGCGTTAAATTATTAAGCAGGTACTTCTGACTAATTTCTGAAGTTAGGTTTCTCTTTCATGTTCTCTTTCTTCACTTCTTACTATTAGGTTATACTGCTGATTGTTAAAATAGTCTGGGTCCAACGTTTTGGAATTATTTTGTCTTGTGCTACACACGAAAGTTCAAATAAATACTATTTAGTTTTTTTTAATATTAGTATTGCCGTTTTACTTATTCTTAATGTAAAAACAAACGATTTGTTAAAACATACCTAATTTACTTTGGTGGGACAGCGGTTAGTTTAGACGTACAACGCTGAAATCCGAAATTCATTTTTCTGTAGTGGATATAGCCTATAGCCCAATATATTGGCTTTCCTCTAAAACGAACAAACGATTAGTTCCCTCCAGTGGCTCAGCAGTAAATATGATGGTTTATAATGCAAAAAGCCGGATTTCGATATACGTGGTGGGCACAAAGCAGACAGTTCATTGTGTGGCTTTGTGCTAACTACAAAAAACAAACAAATCATTTATTAGATATTCGAACTCTTAACATGTTTGTTTTAACTGTTTTCTGTAGTACTAGATTTATTAATGAATTATTTATTTGCTTAGAACAATAACCTCTGTTGTAATTTGATCTCCAATTGGCCAAGAGGTAGAGCTATGAGCTAAAGTTTTATAACCATTTTATGAGTCTATTCTTCGGGTGAGAATGTTTCCCAGCAGGAAAGAGATATGTTTACTGAATTACAAATCTAAAAAACTGAGTTTCGACAACTGTGGTAGGTAGAGTAAGGATAATTCATTGTATAGTTTTGGGGTTTAATTCAAAACAAATTGTTGGAAAAAATATTACACTTTTACTTTATTGTAGTTGCACATTTCTTAGCATAAGGAAATACTGATTTTTTCCAACTTCTCGTAAGATCTTACCTTTACATTGGTAATCATCATTTATTTTATCTTTAAGTAACAATACCATTGCTAATGTATACTCTGTAACACCTATCACAAACGTATTTATAGTTTGTTAATATCATCAAATACAAAACATTTCCTCATTATATATATTTAACTCTTTATTCCTTTTAAAGAAAAATACCTTCTTCATTGTGGTCTGTAAATATAATTAATGTTATGTGACACTCGATGTCTCTCATCTTTACATAGGACACCTACATTCAAGAAACTGAAGTCCTCGTGAATAGAATATATTAAACAACGTCGTCTCCAGTTGCTCAACGGTAAGTCTGAGGGGTAATGTCACTGAAAACTGAGTTTCAATACTTGTCGCTGGCACAGCATAAATAGCCCATTGTGTAGGTTTGTGCTTAACAATAAATAAACAAACTGAGCGAAATTATATTTTAAAAACGTCATCAAAGATGTGGCTTCATATCCATATTTTGACAACCCATCGGCCCAACATGGGCAGGTGGTTAGGGTGCTCGTTTCCTAATCTGAGGGTTGCGGGTTCGAATCTCCATCACACCAAATATGTTTGCCCTTTCAACCGTGGGGGCGTTACAATGTGACTGCCAGTCCCACTATTCGTTGGAGAAAGAGTAGCTCAAGAGTTGGCCGTGAGTAATGATGACTTACTGCCTTCCTTCCAGTTTTATTGCCAAATTAGAGGTGGCTAATGTAGATAGCTATTGTGTTGCTTTGCGCAAAATTAATAAACAAGATATCTTGTTTTTATACAAAAGTTACGTAAAATATATATTATATAAAAATAAATATAATTATGTCTATGTGATTATTATTTTATATCGTTTACGTAACAAGTGATTTAGACAACAATAGATAATGAAGTTGTTAATTGGCTGTTGAAATATAACACAGTCCTCAGAGGAACTAAGGTATTGATTATTAGTAATTAATTCGATCTTTATTGAGCTCCTGATATTACCATATTTATATTTGCCTGTTTCCTGCGTTAGGTAAGATCTAAGTCGTGACACACACACACACATATATATATACGCTTTGAAGGTAACAAAAAACACGTGCTTTTCATGATATATTCGTAATTTTGAAGTTAAATTACTATTATCTGACCAGGCAACCAACTTAATAAGTTTAATAGCCATTTATTATGATCGAGAGGGATAAATGCCTCTAAAATAAACACTATCTTTAAAGAAGAAATAAAGGTATGGCCTTAACTTTTCTATATATTTATTTCTTTTTTAGGGTATAATGGGTAAAATTAAGACCAAACTAAATGGGTTTGTCGCGGTTTCACTTTTCTTTTCTCTCCCACAATGACTTCAGTTTGTTTACACTCCTATAAAGTATTATCAAAGCGTTGAATTCACTACTACCAAATATTTTGGGTTTAATTGTCGATTTTTAAGTATCTGTTGGAATCTGTATTGAGATGTAATGGTATTGCGTTATTTGTAAAGCATGTAAAGATAACGAATTATCTTAAAGTGTTTCCTTGCGTGTTTGTTTAGATTACTGAATTGATTGCCCTAAATAAATGTTGTAAGTGTTGTTCACTTTTGCACTCATATAAAGGTAAAAACATTACTACATAATTAGCCAATAGAAATATTGGGTTTCCATGTGAGTTAGCACGCATACACGCAAGGACTAAATGACACACATTTTTCTTTTACTTACATAGATTTATTTACAAAAAATATCATTGAAAATTTTCGGGTTTTAATAATAATTACCTAGACTTTTACCTTATCTCTTTCTTAACGTTATGCCTATTACATTCACAGATAGACATTAGTGAATGGGGGGGGGATTATTACATATTTACCTTTAAATCTTTTATATGATTGGAAAAATATCGTTATGCAAGCGTGGAATACCCATCATCGATATCTTACTCATTTTTATTTTGCACTAAAGCTTAAGATATGAGAATTACTTAGCGTAATTAGTAATTCAATCCGGTCATAGACACGCTGTTCTTGACTACAGCGCTAATAATGTATATTTAAATGTTTTACTTTACCGTGATAACGATGCTCTTCTACTATAAAAGTATGAATAGTTTTTCCCTTGGAATTGCCCTCCAGTGGCTCAGCGGTATGTCTGCGGACTTACAACGCTAAAAACCGAGTTTCGATACCCGTGGTGGGCAAAGCACACATTGCCCATTGTGTTGCTTGGTGATTAATTCAAAACAACAACAACCCTTAGAATTAATAAGCGGATTGGCTCGGCATGGCCAAGCGTGTTATGGCGTTCGACTCGTAATCCGAGGGTTGCGGGTTCGAATCTCAGTCGCACCAAACATGCTCGCCCTCCCAGCCGTTATAATGTTACGGTCAATCCCACTATTCGTTGGTAAAAGAGTAGCCCAAGAGTTGACGGTGGGTGGTGATGACTAGCTGTCTTCTCTCTAATCTTACACTGCTAAATTAGGGACGGCTAGCGCAGATAGTCCTCGAGTAGCTTTGCGCGAAATTCAAAAACAATAAGCGGATATTTTGCTTCTCCACTGTTTGTGTGTGTGTGTGTGTGTTGTTGTTTTTCGAAATTAATGTGGTTATAAAGATATTTTGTAGAGTTTTATCATGGCCTTCAATATCAGAATAAATTGTTTGGGTGTAGTAAGATATTATAACATGAACAACCTTATATTGAATTACACAAATAACAAAAAGATAGATGGGAAGAAGGTAATACAAAGGTTGAAGTACAGTGCAAATAAGAATAAATTATAAATACTAACTGGTAAAACATGGATAAATAGTTAAAGTATATCTGTCAGACAGAATACATAAATAAGAAAAATACAGGGAGTGTGTTCTTCTTTATCTGTGCTAGGACTAGCTGGGTGGTTTTGAAATCACGACTACTTTTCTAAGGCCATAAATATTATTTTCGCGTTATCTTTTGTCCGATGTTACGAAACAAAACATTTTTTATATCACTCAACTCACGCCTATCAACACACAGAAAACAGTATTGGTGAGAGCTATAGGAGGCTACAGATACCAGACACAATTGTTTGTTTTTTCTTTCTTTTTTCAGAACAATCCTATCACTTTCAACCAAACAATTTAGCCAGTCGTCAACAGAGAAACAAACAATGTGTTGGTTGAAATACAAAGATAAGTAGGCCTTCAGGTTATTACTAACTGTTCGAACAAAGCGTGAAAAATTATCAGACATTCTTAGCAAACACGTCTTGAAGTGAAAATCGTTTGAGCGTTTAAAATTGATCAACTTAAAAAATATACTTTTTTCTTTGTTGTTATTGAAATAGTTTCATCCATTGTTGAAACTCGCCGTTCTGTAAACTACCACTACAGGATTCTGTAAATTGAACCATATAATAGGTCTTAATTTAAGGTAAGTTGTTAAAAGCTTGTTATGTTATACATATATATGTGTGTGTGTATGTTAAATACAAACAAGTCTATTGTTACAAGACCGTTAAAAACCTATTATTTTTCAATTAAATTCTACTTCTGTTTGATACTACTTCAATGTTTATAAAAATGAAAAACTATACTATAGATATAATATTAAGGAAGAGAATAAGTCGTATTATTGTAGTCTGACGAATCTTTCTGAAACAAAATAATACTAAATCGAAGTATGTCTTGTTTTTAAAATTGAATATGATGATAGTATTTATATTCCATGTTCAAAATATTTCTTTCTTGCTATAGAATTTTGACATGTTAATGTGTATTAGTTTTGTCACTTCCTTCTCGTTATAAGTGCTAATCTTAGTATTTTTAGTAACTGATACAATTTATATTTCAAACAAATGAGCTTTATTTATTTCTTTAGCATGCCTAAAATACAAGTTCATAGTTCTCGTGTTCAGTACACCGACTCCTATATTGAAGCTGTCTATGGATATCAGAATACTGAAGTTCATATTCATGGAGACATACTCCACGTACATCCTCGCACCACCAAATTTACCTTCCGCACAAAACTACAAGTCCCAAAGGTCGGCATTATGCTGGTAGGATGGGGAACTAAAACTGGGGCAGCTGTTACAGCCACCGTGTTAGCCAATAAGTTAGGTTTAATAAACAAGGATCAAAGAAATGGAAGAGAACATACAAATTATGTCGGATCAATTACTCAGTCGACCACTGTGATGTTGGGTATCACCAATGATGGAACTGAAGTCAACGTACTATTGAAGGATTTGCTACCGATGGTAAATCCAAATGATATTGTCTTTGATGGTTGGGATCTGTGTTCTTTTAATCTAGCCGAGAGTCTGGAGCGAGTTGAGACGATAAACGACGGCCTAAAGCACCAACTTCATCACGAAATGAAACAGATGAAGCCTCGCAAGTCTATTTTAAACAGAGATTTTCTTCCAACAAAAGAAAATATTAGTGTAGATAATGTACTTCCCGGCACCAGAGAAGAGCAAATGACCCAGATTCGAAAGGATATTAACGACTTCAAAACCCAAAAACTTCTTGACAAAATCATTGTTGTTTGGATAGCCAACGAAGAAAAAAACAACGATGTCATTGATGGTATAAACGACACAGCTGATAATCTGTTGAAATCTATTGAAAATAACACTTGTGCAATAGCACCTTCAACCCTCTTTGCCGTTGCTAGTATTTTGGAAGGAGTAAGTACGTTGTATATGGATTTTAATATCACATTCTAGAATATATCGATGTTCACTAATATAGCAGGTGGTGACGTTTACATTTCACAGTTTTCTGGTTTCAAAAATTATTAAGATTTAATTAGCAAAATATTATTTGTTGCAATTGAAGAGGAAAAAAATTTCTCAAGATTTTTTTTGCTTCTGCAAAATAAAAAAAAAGCATTTACAACATATAACATTAGAGTTGAGTTCAGAATGTTTTCTAGAATTGTTTGTTTGTTTTTGTGTAAAGCTATACACCGGCTATCTACACTAGCTGTTCCTAACTGAGCAGTGTAAGACTAGAGAGAAAGCAGCTAGTCATCATCACTCACCGCCAATTCTTGAGCTACTTTTTTGAAAACGAATATTGCTATTAAACGTAACATTATAACGCCCCCACGGCAGAAAGGGCGAGCTTGTTTGGTATGAGAGAGATTCAATCCCGCGCCTCTCAGATTGTGAATCGAACGCCCTAACCAATTGGCCATGCTGGGCCTTGTAGAATTTAAAAACTTAAAGGTGATACTGGTTTTTTTTTTCATCTACTGTGACAGACTATTAAATATGTGGCTTAATCTTATGAAGACTCATTTGTAGAAACAAGACAAAATATGATTACAACCATGCTTCAATAAAACTTAATACAACTACATAGATCAGAAAACCATTGTTTAACACAACTATATATATCAGAAAACCACTGTTTACTGAAACGTCTCAGCTTTACATTTTACATTATTCTCATTTTACCAAACCTTAATTTACTATTTGTTTAAATTAATAATACAGATTTGTGTCAAACACCTGTAACAAATGTTTAAATCTGAATGTATTGCAATCGCACTGTCAACAATATATCCAATTAGTAAAACAAAGAAAGACAAAAGACTCACAGGGACATCGCAAGTGACCTTAGACAATCGACTAAAAACGTAGCAATATAAACTAAATATAACTTTATTTTTTTAAGCAAGACCAGCATGTATCACGAAATAAACACAATATATATAGTTTGATTCGGAATTTTTTTTTAAATAGGGTCTAGTGTTCAGAGCACTAGACTTTCAATCTGCGGTTTGCGGGCTCGAATCCCGTCACCAAACACGCTCATTATTTCAACCGTGGAAGCGTTACAATGTGACGGTCATTCTCACACTCAGTTAGTAAAAAAAAAGTAGCTTAAGAATTGGCGTGGGTAGTGCTGATGGCGTGGGTAGTGTTGACTAGCTTCCCATCATTTAAAATTAGAGACAGCTAACACAAATAACTGTCATGTAACTTTCCACGAAACTCAATTAACAAACAAACAGAAGATGTTGTAAGTGTCCGAAGGAAAATTAAATTATCCGTTTTCTTATTATAAAATAATGTTTACTTTGAATACGAGATTTTTTTTTATTTGTGGATTATTACCTTAAAAGCGTGCTCCCACACTCAGATTATGGGTGCACTATATTATATAATAATGATGGTCACACTTCATTATTAGGTTAGATGAGAGTGGTCCAAGAGTAAGTGGTTAGTGTGGATAACTAGCGGTCTTCTTTCTATTAAGTTAAAATTAGGGACAGCTATGCAAGTTAACCGTTTTGTAACTTTTTGCAAATATTTTGAAAAACAACAACAAACAAGTATATTTTATGTATATTTATCGCAATATTTATTCACGACTCTTCACTTAGAGTTTAGGAAAATCCACAATTCAGTTATAATGTTGTTTTTTACTACACATGATACGTCTGTTATAATCACTTTAAACTTATCAACAAAAAAGGAGCTTTAAACTTTAAAAGCGAGTACATTTTTAAGGCGGCCCGGCTGACCAGGTGTCTAAGGTGCACGACTCGTAATCTGAGGGTCTCGGGTTCGAATCCCCCGTCGCACCAAACATGGTCGCTCTTTCAGCCGTGGGGGCGTTATAATGTGATAGTCAATCCCAATATTAGTTGGTAAAAGAGTAACCCAAGAATTGGCGGTGGGTGGTGATGTCTAGCTGCCTTCCCTGTAGTCTTACACTTCTAAATTAGAAACGACTAGCGCAGATAGCCCTCGTGTAGCTTTGCGTGAAATTAAAAAAAAAAATTTCGCGAAGCTACTCGAGGGCTACCTGCACTAGCCGTCCTTTGTTTTGAAGTGATAGACTAAAGAAAAGGCAGCTAGTCAACACCGCCTACTGCCAATCCATGGGTACTTTAGTCTAATAGTGGGATTGTCCTCGCATTATAAAACTCTCATGGCAGAAAGGGCGAGTAAGTTCGGTAGTTAGATTTAAACCCAAAGATTGCGAATCGAGCACCATAATCACCATGGTATGCTAAACCTTGTTGAAAAATTCACGAGTTTTATCTGTAGTATCAGCCCCTAATTTTGAGGTGATAGACTAGATGGTAGGCAGAATCAACTCTTTAGCAGCGAATAGTGAGATTAATTATCATATTCTAACATTTAAACAAGCGATCCTGTCACTTGCAGATTGCAAGTCGAGAGTCTTGACCAACAGGATATGCAAAGCCATTTCTTTATATGTATGTATGTACAAGAAAAATAGTTAAAACCATTTTATAGTTCTTATCCTAACAAAACCAGTTTTCGTATAAATTCAGATTATTAATCAGAATCACTATCTTACTATGATTTATTTGATGTTTTATATTTTCCGATTAGCATTTCGTAATATCTAGTACATCGAACGACAAAAAGTACCAAGTCTTTTTCTTATGAAAAATTTTGTTTTTCAGTGTCCTTTCATCAACGGTACGTCACAAAATACTTTTGTTCCCGGATGTATAGATCTCGCTGAAAGACACAAAGTTTTCATTGTCGGAGATAAAATCCAATCACTGCAGACCTTAACCGAGAGTTATATGTTGGACTTCTTCACATCCGCTGGTATCAAAGTGAATTCTGTGGTTCAGCAGAATAATATAGAAAAAAGCATGATTTTTTCAACCACCAACGTGAATTACGGTGCAAATGATCATCACGAGGAAAACTCAGAAATGAATAAAACCACGGGGTCTGATACAGGTCCTAAAGAATGTTCCAGTTCTGTAAGTAAAGGAACTCGTGAAAATTAAACTTTAAAAAAAATTAATATACTTAGATCCACATAAGTTGTGTATAAAAGGAAACTCCAAATGTAAATACAGGGAATTAGATTTGGTTTGTTATGAATTTCGCTCAAAGCTACACGAGGGCTATATGCACTAGCCGTCCATAATTTAGCAGTGTAAGAGAAGAGGAAAGGCAGCTAGTCATCACCACCCACCGCCATCTCTTGGGCTACTCTTTTACCAACGAACAATGGGTTTGACCGTTACATTATAACGCCCTCACGGCTGAAAGGGCGAGCACGTTTGGTGTGACGGGGGTTCGAACCTGCGACACTCAAATTACGAGTCGAGTGCCTTAACCACCTGGCCATGTCGGGCCAGAGAATTAGGGAAATCTTTGTTTGTAATTAAGCACAATGGACTATCTGTGCTGTACTCATTATGGTTATCGAAACCCGGTTTTTATTGTTTTAAGTCATAAGACTTACCGCTAAGCCACTGGGAGCTTTTATTGGCTGAGCGAGTTTCAAGTATGTTTTTAACCACAATGACATCTATATATTTTAGTCATTTCTCACAATGTTATAAAACAGCTTACAAGTAAGCCCAAAGCACAGTTACTCAGTTATGGACATTAAAGTTAAGAGTTAGTTGAAATTATTTTATTTTTGAAAATTATCAAAAAATAAATAAATTCAATATTACTTCGTGTTTAATACGCTCTGATACAGAATGGACTGTCACAGGAATATTTCATGATAAAATTGGCGTTGAATTTTCGTTCATCGCGTAGCTACACAGTGAGATTTTTAGGTCTGTCTCCTGCAAAAAAAAAAACACCCCGTATTTTAGCGTCCTCTTTCCCTAAACTCACCGCTGACCCACTGAGGAACGTATTACAAATAATAGAAACCAAATCACCCGATCGTTTCCAAAAGGTGTTCCTTTCTTCT
Source organism: Tachypleus tridentatus (assembly GCF_004210375.1). Taxonomy (NCBI): domain Eukaryota; kingdom Metazoa; phylum Arthropoda; class Merostomata; order Xiphosura; family Limulidae; genus Tachypleus; species Tachypleus tridentatus. Next base: position 78,765,238 of record NC_134831.1, read on the forward strand.
TCAAGGGCCCCTGATCCATGACGTTGGGGTACAGATATTAATTATCCTGTTAAAGAACGTTCTAAGGTTAATTGCAAGAACCTGATACTTTACCTTCATCCAGAGTCTTTCATATGCACGTGAAAATAATGACAATAAAGTATGAGAAAAATCCATACAACAAATGTGTTTTGATGTCCTACTGTATATTTTGTTTTATTATTACATATTACATATATATCATTTCCTTTTTGAGATATCAAATTATATTTGTAAAGAGATAGAGTTTTTCAATTACGTACTTCTTGGAACAGTATGGATCAGATTCATAGGAACTCTAAATGTGTTACATAGCATGTTCTACATAGTAATTTTGTGACTAATTTCAAAGTTCTTGAATTTCTCAGTGTGGGCCCGGCATGGCCAGATGGTTAAGGCACTCGACTCGAAATCCGAAGGTCATGGGTTTGAATCCCCATAATAACAAACATGCTCACCCTTTCAGACGTGGGGGCGTTATAATGTGACGGTCAATCCCACTATTTGTTGAAAAAAGAGTAGTCCAAGAGTTGGCGGTGGGTGGTGATGACTAGCTGCCTTCCCTCTACTCTTACACTTTAAAATTAGAGACGACTAGCGCAGATAGCTCTCCAGTAGCTTTGCGCGAAATAAAAAACAAACCAAATATTCCTAGTGTGACCATTCCCCCTTTAAAAGGTCTTTATTTCTTGGACCAAAGGCTTTATTGTTGTTTTAGAGGAAGAATCTATCCAATGTTAAGTTTTGTTATCAATATTAGTGTATTGTGAATGCGTTTGTTTAAGACTGATATTTATGGTCAATTTACCATTGTAAACATAATAAGAGAGAAAGCTGGTTTAACGTCACCGGAGATATCAAATTGTGCTGAATATTTTACAGAAGGCTGGAAATGTCCAGAGTCCAGAGGTGTTAAGCAGAGCTGAGTATCACCTGGAACTTGGAATCGAAGGCCTAAACACCATTGTTGTCTACAACACGTGTAAGGGCTTCCTGCTGACCAGTCCCGTCCTTATTGACCTGATCATTCTGACAGAGCTATGTGAGAGGATTACTTTTCGAGTGGGAAACTCCCTCGAGTTCCAGTCTTTTAATAGTGTTCTATCAGTTCTGAATTACTTGTGTAAAGTTCCTCTGATGTCCCGTAAGGCTCCCGTAGTAAACACACTCTGCAGACAGAAAACGTGCATCGAAAATATTCTTCGGGCATGTTTGGGATTAACTCCTGAAAATAACATGAGTTTGGAAAGTAAGTTAAGCGATTCAACCGACTGGAATGAATCACAAGATGTCATGCGTTCCCGTGCACAAAGTAAAATTGTTACTATGGATGACATTCGGGCGGCGGTGGGTAGCGTTCATAGCTTTCCAAGTGGGGAAGTTCTGGCTAGCAGCTTGCATTAATAATGATGTCTGAGGAAAGAACACTTATTGGTTCTTTAGGCCGTAAGCATCGAGACTCCTCTGATTGGCCACTTGATTACTGTTAAACTCCCTTTTGTGATTTTAATTAATGTAATTTCTGTTTTTAACTATAGAGTTGAGATGCTAAAATTAAAGTCATAATTTTAAGCTATTTCCTAATTTACATATATGTTATAATAATTATAACAAATCACAGAAAGTTGTGTGTAACAATTGAACAGACTAAAGTTTGTGTCTCATAAGAATAACATTTATGGTTAAAAAGATGGATACAGTGGAGTTTCAAAGATCTGGATTCAGTACAGTATATGCTTTTAATATTTCAAACTGTTTTACTTAAGGGTGAATATTCACAGATACGCTCTTTCTCAATCAGTTAAATGTCCTGTTAAAAATATGAGGAACGTGTTACGTATTGATACTTAGTTAATGTCATTTTGTTTCAGGGAAATCTTTCAATATCCGGCTACGTTAAATAAAATCGAATACAGTGAAATTAATAATAATAAAATTTGAATTATATCTTGCATGTTTAGGACACTTCTACTGTAAGACACACGTAAAAACGTACATTTAATTAATTATAGTTATCGTGGGCTAACATCAATTATTTCATAAATTTGTTGGTTTATTATTTTGCCGATTGTGAATATTTATATCGTTTTATAGCAGTTTCTGAAGGAAAGGCTTGTTAAATAATAAAAACCATTAAAATGTAAGGAAAGTCGTAATGATCTTCATTGTATGAATTAATAGTGTCGTGTTAACCCTTTCATTACCGTCAGATGTACATTGCTTATCCACAGTTAATACAACAGGTCGTATTTATTACATTCTGACCCACTATTTAAGACTAATTAATTTAGTATTTGTTGTTATTTTGTCCTCCTTTTTCACATTCACAGATGTTTCATTTATAATAAATACAGGGAAACACATGTAAACCATGGTGACTACGCAAGTCTATTTGACGTCGTCATAACACAGTGATTAAGCCACATATTTAATAGGCTGTCACAGTAGATGAAAAAAAAAGTACAACTTAAGTCTTTAAATTATACAAGGTCCGACATGGCCAGGTGGTTAATATGCTCGACTCGTAATCTGAGAGTCGGTGGTTCGAACCCCGTCACACCAAACATGCTCGGTTGAAAAACCGTGGGGGCGTTATAATGTACGGTCAATCCCACTATTTGTTGGTAAAAGAGTAGCCCAAGAGCTGGCGGTGAGTGGTGACGACTTCCCTCTAGTCTCACACTGCTAAATTAGGGACGGCTAGCGCAGATAGTCCTTGAGTAGCTTTGCACGAAATCCAAAACAAGCATATAATTAAAAATTATACAAAACTAACAGAAAACTTTAAATCAACAGTTTCTTGGATTCTTTACATATAAAAGCTATATTTCTCGATCTCCAACATTGTATTATATTAGCTAGAGAAATGAATAGAAAGACAAGTAACAATAAGAAATTTAAAACATCAAAAATACTATTTTATACCTATACGTATAATTTATCTAATGGTTGCGTGTAATTTATAGCTTCTATCTCCCTTCTAGTCTTTGTAACAAGTAAACATTTCCTGCAGATACAAGATAAGGAAGCACCTGTGATATCCTGAAGGTTGCTCAACAATAGGAATAGCGGATAGGTGTAAACGAACAAAGGATAATTAAACAGTACGGCTAAGTTTAAGCCATTAAAGGCAGATTCACTTAGAGTAATTGCACACATATTACTAAAACAAAAATAGCGCATTTCGATTTATGTAGACACGAAGTTGGATTCATTATCCGGTTAAACAAATGTGATAAAAGTTTAGTATAAAAGATACTTTTCTTATCTCCTGCAGTCATGTTACAACAACATACAGAGGATTAGCCCAAAATTTGCCCGGACAACAACTTAGACACTTAAATGCTTGTGCCTAAATGTAGGAAGTAATGGAATTAAAGTAGAACGTCATCCACGACAACATTTTGTGGGCAGTAACGGGATTAAAGTAGAACGTCATCCACGACAACATTTTGTGGGCAGTAACGGGATTAAAGTAGAACGTCATCCACGACAACATTTTGTGGGCAGTAATGGGATTAAAGTAGAACGTCATCCTTGATAGCATTTGTAAAAATATTCTTTGATAAGCAGAATACGTTATATTTAACATTGAATATATATATATATTAATTTAAATCGTGTAAGGGCTTCTAAGTTGATTTCAGAAGTAAACTGTTTTTTTAAAAAACACGATACAGCGAAAATATGGTTACACCTAATGACACCTTAGGTTTATTATAATTAAAAATAATAATGTGAGAAGTACCAGCTACCTTCTTTATGTTACTAACATTTTCTACTTCTGATAATCCAAGCCACTAACTTAAACTTAAGCCTATTCAAAGCAAATGAATTTTTTTTCACTTCATCAAATGTTAATCTCGTTTGACACGAATCACCAAGTCACTTTGAAATAAATAAATTCGTTTTTGTAATTTCAACAAATTATATGCAGTACAAAATTATCAATACGTAAGCAAAGCTTAATTTAACGAAATTTAAACCAATCACGAACAGGGTAGAAAGTTCTCGAGTCGTTTAGGTAGTTAGAGGGGTCGGCAGTTTAAAATGTTGTAAGTTTTATTCAAAATAACGAAAACATTTTTTAAGGTTTACAAAAAGCTTAAAGTTATTCTACATTTCAACTAGCATTTCTAAGCAAATGTCAGTAAATAACACCATTCATTGAATTCGTGAGGTCATTCTAACTTAATAGGATGCTTGTGAGAATGAATAAACTTATGTAACGTGAAAGCTCACAGAACAGGACCGCTGAGTGCTGAAACGTGTATAGCGCGAAAAAATCCACAGTTGCAACACTCACTACCGAGTTTCAAACTGCCTCTGGAAGCAACGTCAGCACAAGAACTGTTTATCGAAAGCTTCATGAAATGGGTTTCCATGGCCGAGCAGCCGCATACAAGCCTAATATCACCATGTGCAATGCCAAGCGTCGGTTGGAGTTATGTAAAGTACATTGCCATTGTACTCTGGAGCAGTGTAAACGCGTTCTCTGAAGTGATGCATCTCGCTTCACTATCTGGCAGTCTGACGAATGGATCTGGATTTGGCGGATGCCAGGAGAACACTACCTGCCTGAATGCATAGTGCTAACTGTAAATTGTTCTGGAGGAGGAATAATAGTTTGGGACTGTTTTTCATTCTTTGGGCTAGGCTCTTTAGTTCCAGTGAAAATAAATCTTAATATTAAAGCATACAGTGCAATTCTTGAGAATTGTGTGTTTCTAACTTTGTGTAAACAGTTTGGGGAAGGCCCTTTTGTTTCAGCATGACAATGCCTCCATGCACAAAGCGAGGTCCATGAAAACATAGTATGCCGAGATTTGTGTGGAATAACTTGGCTGGTTTGTACAGAGCCCTAACTTCAACCCCATTGAGCACCTTTGGGATGAGTTGGAACGCCGACTGCGAGATTGGCTTTCTCGCCCGGTGTCACTAATGCTTTTATGGCTGAATAGGAGCGAATCCCTGCAGCCATATTCCAAAATCTAGTAAAAAGCCTTCCCAGAAGAGTGGAGGCTATTATAACAGCAAAGAAGGGACCAACTCCATATCCCTAACTCCCTGGTTTTGGAATGAGATGTTTAACAAGCACACGTGTGTGTGTGTGTGATGGTCGGGTGTCCACACACTTTTGGTCATGTAGTGTATATAGCAACGAAAATTAATACTAATAAAATTAAGTAAACAAAATCAAAGAAGAATTGCGCTAAAAACGGCAAATCCAGACCTCTGACTAATTAGCTTGTTATAACCTAAACACAAGCCGAAACAAAAATCGCTGCTCTAATTAAAAAGACCCCAGAACACAAGCAAAAATGTGGGATATAAAGTATATCCTTGGTATGTAACCTATACAGCTGTATGATATAGGTTGTTTTATTCAATGTAAAAAAATTCATTTCTAATTGTTTCACTTATCGCTTGATGACTTTCACGAAAATTACCATATTCGGTTATTTTATCTCTGATATCGAACAAAAAAAAAAAAAAAAAGACTCCTATAAGTTTGGTTTGAATTTTGCACAAGGCTACACAAGGGCTATCTGCGCTAGCCGTCCCTAATTTAACAGTATAATTAGAGGGAAGGCAGCTACTCATCATCACCCCCCGCTAACTCTTGGGCTACTCTTTTGCTAACCAATGGTGGGATTGACAGTCACATTATAATGCACTCACGGCTGAATGAGCGAGCATGTTTAGTGTGATGGGGATTCAAACTCACGACCCTCGGATTACGAGTGGAGTGTCTTAACCATCTGCTCGATTCTTCAATAGAGAAATTCACTCTAATTTCCTAAATAATTTTTCTTACCATAGAGTATTAGAATACAAATACCTATTAGAATATTTTACTTATCGACATTGAGGTGAAAGCTATAAAAGTGTGTGGTGAAAGTTATAAAAAATGTGTATGTTCAGTCGCCCTCAAAGTTATTATTGACTCACATGATTCATAACTTTGTTGTTCTGGAAACTTATTCTTGCCTTAATGCTGTTTTCTTTTAAAACAAAGCCAAACAACGTTCAATCAATATTATCTAGTGGGACGAATCTAACCCAGGATTCTACAATTGACTTAGAATACTTTATGCATTAACAAATCGGATCACTACCTAACGTTGCTTTTTAATACTGAAGGAAACATTCAGTTAGTTAAATTTTAAAAGCGAAATCATGTCACTGCTTTGAAGAATTTTAAAGGTTAGTCAAAATATTTTATTGAGCTAATTGAGATAGGCGAATCATGTTTAGAAGTCGCTCTTATAGATTCAACTTTTGGATTTAAATACAGGGAGAGGCAAAAATAACCATGCTAGTGTTCAATTAAAAAGATAAATTTCTAACGTCTAAGTTTGAAACAAGCAATATTAAGACGAGTTTCAGTAGTCTTAGTAATATTTTTAGTAACTACTGAAAAACAATCTAGTATTAACCGAAAGACGTGTTGAAATTTGCTGCGAAAAACAAATCACTGGTTCCGTGTCCTTTTGGTGTTGGTTTTTTTCATATTGTCCGATTACCTTCTTTTGTTCCGATACAAATTTTCATTTACGTTTAAACGTTATTAGCGCAGAGTGTCAAATTAAAACACAAGCTAAATTTAAGACTATTTCGCAATTCATCTTGTATTATACAGGCCTGGATAGAAGACAAATGAGAGGTTTGGGGCAAATATCACTCTTTTCAAAAGTGCAAGGTAAACAAATAGACCCGCCCGCACTCTTATGATTAGGTAGGATCTGGATAATATGTCCTAGCATTATGTCGCTTACCTTTAAATAGTGTTAGGTGAAGTACATTTACTCTTCCAGCAACCATTATTTCTTCATCTCATTCGATTCGAAGTCTTTAAGTCATTGATAAAAGGGTATAAGTCACAAGATAGAGCTGAGAACACAAAACCTAGCATTAACTCGTTGTATATCAGATGCCGAGACTAATGATGAAAGATTTTCTCAGCAAATTCTTTAATATAATTTATATTAAATTACAGTATTAATCTCATAGCCAAAAGATTGAGTTTAGCGACGTTTCAACATCTTGAAATCTTTCATTTCATTATCCCTAAAAGGAGATAAAAGTGACTTCACTTTGTTTAAAGCGCATGAAAATTAGTGTATTAGAATACTCAAGCGAATGAAACAGTTGCCATTAAACGAAAGATACAGGCTTAAAATATAATTTACCTTCTACGTCCGTAACGAGAAGTAAATATTGTATTCCTAATATCATTAAGAAACTAAATTTAGTATATTAAGTAATAAAAAGTATTCTCAATTTGTATTCCCCCCAATTTGTAGTTCTGAAGTAGAAACTACTTGTGAGAGTTCAAGCCTCGCCATTAAAAATACAAAAACGAAATACATTAAAAAGTATTTATTAAAGAAACTAATAAGTTATTTCAACAACACGTACAGTAGAAGTACGAGTTAATGTGAACAAATAATCCCTGAAACTAAATCAAGTAAAACGCTCAAGACGTCAGTGTCAAGATAATTGTGCAAATAAGACATACAATGTAGTTGCATACTGGAAGGCAGGCAACATCCGGAGTGGCTGTAGTTAACTCTTTGGTTACATTCACTTCCAACGTCATAGAGCTCGAGGTTGTGGTGTTGTACTCATAGAGAGTAGTATTCGATATGTAATCTTCGCTCTTCTGTTCATTATGGAGAACAGGTTCTGTACTGGATTGTTCACTACTGGATCGTTTCGTTAGAACTTCCTGCTCATTATCGAGAAGCCTAGGTTCTCTACTGGATTGTTTAGTTACAACTTTAAGTTCCGTTGAATTTTGAAGAGTCATGTTCAACATAACGTCGTCCGTTTCCACTGCATGTGGTATTCCTGTAGAGGATTCTTCTGTGGCGTTAGCTACCATTGTGGTCGTAATAGGAACGGATGAATTATCACCCATTTCCATTCCTGTAATACTAACAGTCACTTCGTAGTTACGATAAGTAATTTGGAAGAGATCCATGATTTTATCTATAATCAAACCTCCAAATCCAAAACCGTTCTCATCTTCCGCCCATATCCCGAATGGTGTATCGTTACGGGATGAAGTAATCTTCTCAGAATTATTGTCAAAATGAACAGATACAGCTTTTGTGGGAAACTACACGTAGAAGAAAAAGTGTGATTAAACTTCTAAACTAAAACTATTGAAGCTAAACATGATTATACATATAAATTACAGCAGTAATTTAGTGACGATTCTTACGGTGTAAAGAAATGTCGACAGCATCAATATTAGAACTCTTCTCATGATTGGTAGAATAAATTTCCTGTGGCAGATCTCTTCTGGGTGTGAAGTAACAACACTAAACAAAGAAACAAAAGACAAAATCAACAAAATCACAATATTACTAACAACTAAATATCATTATTTTCTATTACTCTATACCTCCTTGTTTCTCTAAAACTAAACGTCGATAAACGGATGTTTCCAAACCTTATTTATATAAGCCCATTTAGTGACGTAAGCAAACGTTTGTTGAAACGGGACTGTTCGAGGTGGTAGGTGAGATCAGTACTACGAACGTACTTTACACGATTAATCATTTGAATAGTTTTGTTTTCATTTAATTATATACATAGAAATGGAAATATTCAGACAAGTTTGAAGAGCAAATCGATATTTGAGTAACCAATGTTTTATTGCTGTCACGAGCCAAAGTGTTTTATTGTTATACCTATCAATTCTGGCAAATTTATAGTTGTAGATTTCTGTGTGACGTTTGTTGATTGATTTTGGAAAATTGTAAATGATACAAATTATATTTTAATTTTGTAACAGTTGAAATGTTTTGTATGTTCAGATTATCTTTTAAATAATTTATCATTGTTGACTGGATGTTTGAATATTGCAAGTCCTGGCAGTGAAAAGGTAAAATAATACATTTTAACCTGCTTTTAAAAATTATCTAGATTTTACATTTTATTGCTAAGCGCCCACCCAATAATTTGTGGAGACTACTAACGCTAAAAATCATATTTCGATACCCGCGGTAGGCAAAACACAGAAAGCGTATTGTGTAGTTTAGCCCTTAACGACAAACAGTTTATTACTAAGCATTTTTGCCCCCTAGTGGCACAGCAGCATGTCTGCAAACTTATAACGCTAGAAACCGGATTCTGATACCCGAGATGGACAGAGCACAAATAACCCTTTGTGTAATTTTGTGCTTAACTACAAACAAACTAAGAAATAAAACCCTTTTAATTATCAGTTAGTTGATAATTTAAAAAAAACAACAACTAAAAATTAATCATTTTCGTACTTTTTTGGAACTGAATATTTCCCATTGTATTTAGAAAACACGTGAACAAATTGTACTTCTTCAATGTTTCTGGTATATTACTTAAATACGTGTGTGTGTGTGTTCTAATGCAATATATATAGTGGTAGAAATAAATGAATTATTTGAAGAGAATAGTGTTGAATAAAATTGAAGAGCGTTCCCACCTGATGATCGATTGTTATTATTAACCACCAGAGGGCTAAGATACTTTGTTGTGTTCAGAACTACGGTTTGTGAAGCAGTAGTTTTTTGTTTGTAGTTAAGCAAAAGGCTAACAATAAATGAGTTATAAAATTTTTAATGTTATAATCCCTCAGACTTAACACTAAGCCATCAGGAGGCTATGAGCGGTGGAATTGTCTAGCCAAATGTCATAATTCTTCTCATGAATTCATTTCCATATCTTTCGGTAATAAGATTATAAGCAACTGAGCGAGAAACAAAAGAGCAACATTGTGCCAAACCGTTAGGAAAAAGTGTATATGTTTTCTTACAGCAAAGCCACATCTGGCTATCTGCTGAGCCCACCGAGGAGGACAAAGTGAAAAAGTAGATTTCAGGTTTGTTTAAAAGAACAATGGAGGGTAAATCACAGGTAAAACATCAGAATTTTATTCATCTTTATATTCAGTACAACAGAAACTCAATGGAAGTGATTGAGTTCAGCAAACAGTTAATATTTTATATGTGATCCTTTTGATTTAATAACTGCAGACAGTCTTTCAAACATTGTTGCAACATATTTAATCAAAGTGTCATTTCAGAGTTTACTCCAAATGTCTCTGATACACCTATAAAGTTTTTATTGGAAGTAACTTTTATTTATCAAGTTTTTGATCTCTCAAATCCCAGATCTTCACAGTTGGGTTGATATCGGAGCTCTGAGAGGGTCATTGCATCACCTGTATCACTCCAGCAGCTTCCTTCATGGCTATGTAATTTCTGATTGGGTTGGATGAGTGTTTGGGGTCATTATCTTCTTGGTACTAGAATCCGTTACCATTAATATGCAAACCACTTGGTACACTATGACGGATCAGTATCTGATGGTACCTGCGCTGGTCCATTATACGAGGGCTGTTCAAAAAATACGCGGACTGACGTCATAAAACAAAATGTACTTTATTTAGAAGTTACAGGTCTGGGACCCCTTCAAAGTACTCTCCTCCCCAACGCACACACTTATCCCAACGGTGTTTCCACTTGTTGAAACAGTCCTGGTACGCTTCTTTTGTAATGTCCTCCAGCTCCTTCGTCGCATTTGCCTTAATCTCGGAAATCGTCTCAAATCTTCTTCCTTTCAAGGGTCTTTTGAGTTTGGGGAACAAGAAAAAATCGCAAGAAGCAAGGTCAGGTGAGTAGGGGGGGTGGGAAGAACAGTGATCGAGTGTTTGGCCAAAATCTCACGAGTTCTGAGGCACACATTTTGCAGCAACGCGGTGCATCTTCAATTTTTTCGGTCAAAATCTAGTAACAAGATCCAACTGATATCCCACACTCTTCAGCAAGTTTCCTGACAGTCAGACGTCGATTTGCCCGCACCAGGGTGTTGATTTTGTCGACGTGTGGGTCGTCAGTTGACGTGGAAGGACGTCCAGGACGCTCATCATTTTCAATGGACTGTCGACCATCCTTAAAACGTTCATGCCACTTGAAACATGCCGTACGCTTCATAGCAACATCACCGTAAGCAAAAGTGTTAGTCGCAGATTTTCCAAGTTTAACACAAAATTTCACAGTGAGTCGTTGCTCCTTCAGGTCATTCCTTCTGAAATCCGCCAAACGAAAAAATCGCACTTCACTTAAAACCGCGTAGCTAATATACAAATGAAGATATCTGCAATCGGGAAATGGCGTCGTAATCAGCTGATCTGTGCAAACCTAGCGACACCAAGCGGATTCCCCTGGAACCAACTGGAGCCGCGCAATTCAAACAGTCCGCGTATTTTTTGAACAGACCTCTTACCATCTATTTTGCTGATATCTGCTGTCACTTTAGTAGAAAAACACCCCCAAACCATCACACTGCCTCCCCCATGCTTTTTGGTAGGTGCTATTCATTGAGGCAAGTGGGTACGGCATGGCCAGGTGGTTTAAGCACTCGACTCCTAATCTGAGGGTCGTGGATTCGAATCCCCGTCACGCCCATTTAGCCATGGGTACGTTATAATGTCACGGTCAATCCAACTATTCGTTGGTAAAAGAGTAGCCCAAGAGTTGGCGGTGGGTGATGATGACTAGCTGCTTTCCCTCTAGTCTTACACTGCTAAATTAGGGACGACTAGCGCAGAGAGCCTTCGTGTGGCTTTGCGCAAAATTCAAAAACAAACAAACATGTAACGAACTTATATCTTTTCAAAGTAAAGTATTACCGTGTCCAAACTTCACTACAAAGTTATTGTTCTATTACTATTTAATTTTCTGACTGCGAAGTTTCTGTACTCCTTGTGGGACAATTGTATTTTTACCTAAAAAAAAAACATTATAAAACGCGTAAGTTAAAATCCAGTGGTGTTAAATGTTAAGTGTACTACAAAAATGTTGAATGTTTTTTATAATTTACACGAAAAGTTACACAATGTTATCTGTGGATAGCAGTCCCTAAAGTTTGGTTCTGTGTAACACATGGTTCACAAAATTAAGTTGATTTCCCTCTAGCTACTTTTGTTCCTTTGTTATTCTCAATTAGTTAAATCACGTTCTACCCGTAGAGAATATTGTTGCAATACTGCACGTTATGCAAGGATGTCGACAGTAGTGACCTCTGTGTCTTCAGTGTTAGCTTAACGTTATAGCCTCACCTATAGTGCATTATAAAATTCAACATTGACATTCAGCATTGGCATACTCTGTTTGTAATGTCATCTTTAGGGATAGTTGATTTCAGGTGTTGTTTTCAAAGTTTGCTCCAACACATTTAACAGCCCGAAGTAGTATTGAGATTGAAAAATTCAATATGGTAGCATATATGCGAGACGTAACACTTGCGATAGGTCACTTACAGTTTGTTGCAGATATGAAAAAAGGCAACTAGAAACAAATTTATTTTATCTATCAAAGTTTCGAGTTGTTGCAGATATGAAAAAGCAACTAGAAACAAATTTATTTTATCTATCAAAGTTTCGAGTTGTTGCAGATATGAAAAAAGCAACTAGAAACAAATTTATTTTGTCTATCAAAGTTTCGAGTTGTTGCAGATATGAAAAAAGCAACTAGAAACAAATTTATTTTATCTATCAAAGTTTCGAGCAGCCATTTTCCCTCAGGCTTAATGTAAGACTGAAATTAATTGTGACGAAGAGCAGTTGTTCGAAAGTTTACTAAGTAATATAAATTTGTTTCTTTTTAATGCTGTGTTTTTTGCAATTATTTTACTTCATTACATTTACGTCTTAACGTTATGTGAATTCCAAGTGTTAGGACCTCCTAGTGGCTCAGCGATATGTCTGCGGACTTACAAAGCTAAAAAACGGGTTTCGATACCCGTGGTGGGCAGAGCACCGATAACCCATTGTGTAGCTTTGTGCTTAATTCAAAACAACAACAACAACCAAATATTAGGAAAACTTTTTCTTTTGCCTGACGAACATCTCAGAAATATCAACAAAATATTCCAGATTTTAGCCATCTTTGAACTTACCACGATGTCATGGTAGTTCTATCAATAATTACTGTCGTTGAATTTTGGAATGTGCCACTACTTATGAATGAAATTGACGAGTCGCGTAAATAGCGCTGACAACTTTGGGTAAACATGACCTTTGACACAGTGTGTGCAAGGTACGAATTGCTGGATTTAGACAGTCTGCTACATCGATTCAGCCTGATCAATTGAAGAAGAAAGTCCACTAGAAGCGATCGTTTGTGGCAAATAAAGCAGCTACACACATTGTGTTTGTGTTTTACGCGTGGTATAATATAGATAGTTCATTTTGTGTTTCATTTTATATTTATTTCATATTCATGACTAATTTACTCATTAGGTCCTAATCTTATCTTTAATTACGCGGATCTAACCGATTTTATGCAAGGTTAACTCAGTTTTACTTGAATAGGTCATACACTTTCTGGTTCACTATATCACTCTTGTAAACAACTACCATGAAATATTATTTTCGAAATGAACATATTTTACATGTGTGACTCAATATTTAGTCAAAACAGAAGTTAGAAAAGCGGTCATCGTGGAGGTAATGCTCTGGTCTTTGTTCGTGTTTCGATGTTCAATAATTATTTCATAGACTTTGAGAGACACAATATATATATATATCATCATTGACTTATATGTTTTTAAATTCTACAAAATCTCCAGTAAAAAACGTTACACGTGAAATTTGAAAGCAGCACTAAAAACAATAAAGTTAAAGAATGAGCAAATATTTGATTAATTTTTGCTAGAAACAATGCTTAGGTTGTACTTCTTTATGCAGTCGTGTGAGCAGGAAAAGCATCACAAAACAAAGACCTTTCCGGATCGAAGGTGGAAATGCTCGTTATTACGTACAGACTTAATCGTACTGAAACATCCAGATGGCGCTTTTGGATAATTATTAATGTAACAGTTTTAACAAATAACTGATTACTGGACAATATAATATTGTGATTTGGTTTTGTTGAAATTCGCGCAAGGCTGCTCGGGATGGGCGGTATCGGTGTCAGCAGTCCCTGATTTATAAATGATAGAATAGAGGGAATGCAGCTAGTAGGGCGAAGAAAAATCAAAATGTCTGAGAACTCCGAGTTTTAAATCTAAACATCCACCTCGATGACGACAAAGGTAGCTAGTCAGTACCACTCATGGCCAACTCTTCGGTAATTCTAATCAAATAGTTGAAATGACAGTTCATTATAACGTCCTCGCGGTTGAAATTACGAGAAAAGTCAATGTTAGGATTTGAACTCACGATTCACAGATAAAGAAATTTTGTTTGTAAAGTTTTGTATTAAACAATGTGTCTGTTCCATGGAGATCCATCACAGCCAGGTGGTTAGGGCGCTTGACTCGTAATTTGAGGGTCGCAGGTTTGAATTCCCGTTGTACCAAACATGCTTGCCCTTTCAGCCGTGGGGCGTTATAATGTGCAGTCAATTCCACTATTCGCTGGTAAAAGAGTAGCCCAAGAGTTGGCGGTGAGTGTTAATGACTAACTGCCTTTCCTCTACTCCTACACTGCTAAATTAGATATGGCTAGCGCAGATAGCCCTTGTGTAGCTTTGCGCGAAATTTAAAACAAACAAATAACCGTTCAGTTTTAAAAGTTCAATCGTTGTTATGTGTCGAATTTCACGCAAAACTACTTGATGTCTATATGTGCTATCCGTCCCTAATTTAGAACTGATAGGCTAAAGTGAAGACAGCTAGTTAACATCCCCCACGTCAATTCGTGGGCTACTCTAATAGAATAGTTAAATTTTACTCTCACATTATAACATACCGATGATCCCAAAGTGCGGAGAGCAATATTTTTTGGCGATAACGGGGCGCAAACGTCAAATCCACAGACTAGCATGTTAACCATCTGGTCCCATTCACTCCAAATTCAACCATCAAACTATTATTAAAAACAAAGCTTTAAATCTGGGATTCCAACTATAGTCAGCAATTCTAAATTTAAAATGTCTATGTTTGAGCTTCGGGGTCTCTGACCTAGCAATTTAGTCTTGTGACGCTAAAGTTATCGTTAAGTTTGAAAATGTCATATAGCAATGCGTATAAATATTTAGAAATGAATTTGACATATAACAAATAACAACAAATTATTATGTTGTACAACAACGTTTTGTCTGTAAGTATTTCATTCAGTAACTTTAGGCACTTGACTATTTTAGATACGTATTATTCCGATACTAAAAAAACTATTATTTTAAATCGGATTTACAACGCTGAAATCAGGGGTTCGATTCCTCTCAATGGGCTCAGCAGATAGCCCTATGTGGCTTGGCTATAAGAAAACACACACATATTATTTTAAACCAGTTATTGTTCTCCGGGTTTCTATTGATCACCCTTTTCGTGCAAACAAATAAACGTAATTCACCTGATGACATACCTGATGCAGAGTATTCAAGAGCAGTGACGTGAGCTGTTTGTACCATTCAAAGAAACATTTTCTTTTCTTGTTTTTTTTTTTTCGTAACCAAACTTTAATTTTCTGCTTAACTGAGGTTAATTTCTTATGTGAACCAATTATTAAATTATTGTATTAAACGGTATCTTAATGGTTGGCCCGGCATGGCCAGGTGGTTAAGACACTCGACTCGTAATCCAAGGGTCGCGGGTTCGAATCACTTTTACACCAAATATGCTCGCCCTTTCAGCCATGGAGACGTTAAAATGTGACGACCAATCCAACTATTCGTTGGTAAAAGAATAGCCCAAAAGTTGGCGGTGGTTGGTGATGAGTAGTTGTCTTCTCTCTGGTCTTACACTGCTAACTTAGAGACAGCTAGAGCAGATAGCCCTCGCGTAGCTTTGTGCGAAATTCAAAACAAACCAAACCGTTCTTAATGGTCACTAAGAATAGATAAATATGCTAGATTTTAACGCAGTTTCCAAATATTATCCATCAGAAATTCTTGAACAACACTGAAGCGTATTTCTCAAAAACAAATTCCCTTCAGTTTCGTCTAAGAAAAAAAATTCTGAATTTTTATGCCGAGTTTTGACATTACGACTTTTACTTAGTTGTTTCCTTAAGCACAAAGCTGCACAATGAACTATCTTGTGCCTGATGCACGGATCGACACGAATTGTGACATTATAAGCCCTCCAGCTACGCCGCCAGAGGAGGGAACAAACTGTTATTTCAATTTGAAAAAAAAATTGTTCTTTCTTCCGCCTGAGTTCCACTAAAAAGAAACACTTTTTCTAGAACAAAACAATATAATAAATAATGTAGTTATAGTCTAGAACAAAACAGTGTAATAATTAATGTGGTTATATTCTAGAAGAAAACAGTATAATAAAAACGTTGTTAGAGTCTAGAACAAAACCCTATAATAATTAATGTTGTTAGAGTCTAGACCAAAACAACACAATACATAATGTAATTATTGCCTAGAATAAAATATAATAGTGAATATAGTAATAGTTTGCTAGTGTTTGTCTTAACCATTCCTTTTATAGGCATTTGTCTTTTCGTTGAATCTGGTAGTGTAACAGTAAAGCATGTTATTTATTGTCCAGATCAAATTCTGTAGTTTCTTGCCAGAAATAGGTTTGGAATGTGCAGTTGTAGTCATCTGAGGGGTAGAAAGTTCTTGTCAGCCAAAAAAAAAAAAAAAAAAAAGGCAAAGAACATATATAAGAGTTTTTACTTGCCAACTGTGTTAAAAGGTAGTAGGCCATGGCTAATGAAGCTTTGAGTGTTATGTAAAAATAAAAAAATCATTGTTCACACATTAAAATAGAGATAACTTTACTTGTTAAATACTAGCTCTTTCATCCTTGAACATCTCAAAATTCATTGCGATGTGTAACATAGTTAAGATTATAGTTACTGGTCTCATATTCCAACTAAGGTCTTGGCACAACATCGAAGACGTGTTTAATTAGGTTTCAATAATATTTAATCGTTTATTAGAGTTTTAAATCAAAGTTTACTCTTCAAAAACAAAGGCAGACGCGTGGGACAAAATAAATATAGCATCGAGATATTTCGAGGTACCTGCTGCACAAGCAAACACAGCCTGAATACTGACACCGGGCAGCGCATGCGTGGAGCACCAGTGGACCTCTGCATTAAAATTTGCTGCGTTGAGATAGGAAAAAAAAAACCCCATAGTTCCAAAAATAACTGTTTTGAGCCTCTCTGTGTTGTCTTTAAGGCAGTAGATGTAGATTGAATTCTGAATTGGTTGCTTCTCATTATCAGGTCTCGTTTTGAATTAGGTGTGTTTGATATAAATGACAGGTTGTCAACATGGAAAAAGGATTTGAAGTACGGTAAGTTGTTATTCTTAGTTTAACTTGTTTCTTTGTGTTAAAATACGAAAGTTTAACTTTTAGTTTATTCTAAAATATAAAGGTTTTGTTTTAAAGCAACAAAGCTCAAAGGGATTCTCTCAGTAATTCTTAGCTTTATTATTTTGGTGTCTATACTCTTGACCTATGTTCTGTAGACAGAAGCACACACTAATATAAGCAGTACACGACCGTCATTTTTTGTTTAGTTATATTTGATAGTTAAATATACCCTCCCCTACCCACAGTGGCACAGCGGTATGTCTGTGAATTTTTATGGCTAGTAACCTGGTTTCGATACTCGTGGAGGGCAGAGCGCTAATAACCATTTGTGTAGCTTTGTGCTTAATAACAAACAACTGCTAAATATAATAAGGGACCAAAGAAAGCTGTAATATTTCTCAAATACAGTGTCATTAAGTTTAGAAAAATAAATATTTGTTTATTACGTTGTCTGGAAAAGAAATGTTTCAACTAATACTTTACTTCTTGTGTATTGATATTAAACATTTTTTTTTCTTAGAAATATCAAAAGAAATAATTTTTCCGAAGGAATTTAGTCCCATCATATGTCTTGAAATAGTCTGACATTCTTAAATTGAAGCCCTGATATGCCCCAATATTCTCACTTTGAAGTTTTAACGTACCCCAATATTCCCACTTTGAAGCCCTGATGTACCCCAATATTCTCACTTTGAGGTTCTAACGTACCCCAATATTCTCACTTTGAAACCCTGACATATCCCAATATTCCTATCTTAAAGCCCTGACATTCTTACTTTGAAGCCCTAATAAACCTCAATATTCTCACTTTGAGGTTCTAACGTACCCCAATATTCTCACTTTGAAACCCTGACATATCCCAATATTCTTATCTTAAAGCCCTGACATTCTTACTTTGAAGCCCTAATAAACCTCAATATTCTCACTTTGAGGTTCTAACGTACCCCAATATTCCCACTTTGAAACCCTGACATATCCCAATATTCTTATCTTAAAGCCCTGACATTCTTACTTTGAAGCCCTAATAAACCTCAATATTCTCACTTTGAAACCCTAACATTCAAGAAACTTTCCATTTTTTAATCGTTGTTCAATACATATATATTCTAGAGTGTTTAATCTACATTTTGGCTCTGAAAAACAGCATACATTTGTATTCTTAATTTGGATATCTGATACCTTTAACGTTTCTACTTTGTAATTTTAATTTTCTGTCTTCTGATTCCTGATACGCCTTGAACTTTAACATGCTTAGTTTGGAATCCAGATGCTATGTATGTGGCCTCCTAACACACTGTAATATTTGTTCCTCGGCTTATGAATTTACAAAGCTAACATCCGTGGTTCGATTTTCCACGGTAAGTGAAGAGCAGATAGCTAGAAATAATAACTCTAAGTTTAGTTTCGACCTTCGACACTCCTTGCTATATTTACTTTGGAGTCTCAGTTTTCACTGATGCTTTAAGTTTGAGATGTTTATACATTAATAAACAACTCTTTCATTTGTACACTCAAATCAAATATATGTATACACATAAATACGCTAAAGAAATTCATTAATTTCATCATTAAAACCACAAATGCTTTGTAATTTTGTATCTCAGCTGAATTAAGTTTATGGTAACAGTTTCAAAACGACAATTAACATATTTGTCTAGGGACAACATTGTTGTAAAGTTTGTACATTCGACAATGAAAGTGCCACATAAGATTTTTATAGCATTACTCGTAAATTAAAACACGCCTTCTTACCTTTTCAAATAATTTTGTTATTTGTGTGTAACATTTACAAGACTAATAAAATGTTTATTTGTAATCATTGTTCATCATCTGTATCGCACTTCAAATCAGAAAAACAAAAATTGCACACTTTCTGTTCCGGGGTCCTATATGTTCCCATTCTACCGGATAAATACAGTAATTACACTTTATAGGAACGATTTGTTGGTGCTGATACAGTGATGTGTCACAGCCGTGGATGACAAGTTCAATTCATACAAGTTGATTTCATGGCAAGTTTCTGACCATTCGAGGTGCAATCCCTTCAGTGGCTGACTTAGAGATGTGCAAATATGTCCAGTGCTTAGAGAAGAAGGAAGGTCGCATAATGAGGGTTTTAAAAGATTTTGATGCAGAACAAACGTTTTGGAATACGAAGCTTTCATTGTCTTTCAGTAAAGTATGAAAAAGAGACCATTTCGGACAGTAAGGCTTCGTTCAAAATTACATCCTGAGCCAATCGGGAGGAATACATTCATCCACAAACAGCAGACTATTGTTATAAAAAAGAACCTTCAAATCCAGGAAACAATTACAGTTAATCTGTAGAGATCTCCTGGTACCTTTAACAATATAAGAGATTTGTTGTTCACGAAAGCACAAGCAAATGTTCAGAAACGTCCACTGGTTGTTTTCATGGAAAAGATATATGAATAAATTAGAATTACATCAATTCCATTTGACCTGCCAAGTTTTTCATTAGAGTTAAATGAAATATGAAATTGACATTAGAAGCTAAAATGCCTGCATTCAGAGGTTGGCCTGTGAAACAACTGTTATGATGTATGGTCTAAAACTGATCTCCAAGTCGTTGTTGCAGTGGTGATGACGGCGGAAAGCAGTAGTGTGTAATCCTGACAGAATGGATACAATGAACAATGTAAAACATAGTTCCAGAGAGAACGTTAGATATTCATTAAGTTTAGGTTTCATTTATTCATAATTTGTTCAAAACATCTATCTTACGAAATAACCCTGCGTAAGAATATTTTAAGGCTACACAGATGGATATAACTGGATTTAAATGTGTTTCATGCCTTTAGTAAATGCGTCAATATCCAAAACTGGGGACTATCTTCATTAATTGTCCGAATAATTATTTATCATATTTTGTCCTACCATAACAGACGTGGCGTGTGTATATGTATGTACATAATTTGTTAATTTAACTTAAAAACTAGCCAAAACAATAACAAATTAAACAATAAACGCTGCATTAACTAAAAAAATCCCAGGGTACAAGCTACAATGTAGAATTATAAAATTACTCTAGGTTTTGGAGGTGACTGAAAAAATAGGACCCACATTGCAGTGGGAATACACCTTCTATCAGTCTTAACCTCCTTTCGCCAGTCTCACAAAAGAAATAAAGAACACATACATATGTACATAACTGAAATAATAAATACAATGTCTCGCCATCTATTAAATAGCACCACAAACAAAATTCATAACAATTTCCAACTTTAAATATTCAAGGATCAGACAGTTATAAGAATAATTATGAAACAACTATTTTTTTTATCACACAACACACTTTTATATAAACGTACTCTTCTCACAACAAGAACACAATATTCACTATAACTGCACGTGAGGGTTTGATTATACTTTTATTGATTAAATATGGTACTAAAAAATGTAATTCTTAATTTTTTTCAAAAACCGATAGAGTTTTTACTGTATAAAAACATTACAGTTTATATCAGCACAATTTGAACACCTTTTACAGAAAAATTCTTTTTTCAAAAAATACTCTCTTTTTCGAGTTCCCCGCTAGTACACTGGTAAGTCTAAGGATTTACAACGCTAAAATCCGGCTTTGATTCCCCTCGGTGAGCTCAGCAGATAGCTCGCTGTGGCTTTGTATAAGAAAACACATACACACTTTTTAGATTTTCTTTTCAATTGCATATAAGTTTCACAATTAGTAATTATTAGCATCAAAAGTTACCCATAGAGCGGCGTTTCCGCTAATATTTAGAAATTCTGGTTTACGTATATTTTTTCAAACTTTAATGCTCTCCGTCTTGTACGAACCAGATTTAATTTTAAATTAATAGTCTATGTTGTACAAGTTTAGCAAATTTAATAGGTTTACTTTCGTCGTTAAAGTGTAACTGTACTGCTTACTTCACTGTGTCGTGTTATTACTCCGTTATATTAATAATATTATTTTTATAGTATCACTAATAATCTGTGCATATACAAGTGTCTTCTTTATATTTATTGCAGCATCTTAGAATGATGTCTGAGTTTTGTTTTAACGCGTAGTGAATGCCTTCCGTCTATTTTAATACTAATTTGTAACGTGTTTTATTATGGATTAAATATATTTATCCAATGGGCACGCTAATTTCAGCTAATTTCTTCATTGTATTTGTATGTATTCACAATAAACTCCTTTCTCTCAGTTCTAATATATTGGTCGTAAAATTTATTTTGTTTTGTTATTTTCATTCCTGTAAGACTTTTTTTATTATTACTTTTCTTTCCTACAATATCACCAGTGGTTCAGAAATATTTATACACTGGTTACAGTGGTTTGGGGAAATATCTTTCAAGCTCAAATTAATTTGCTTCAAGTAACTACATTTTCAAGTTCTATCAGAATCGAAAAATAAAATTTGTTTGGTTTGAATTTCGCGCAAAGCTGCACGAGGACTATCAGCGCTAGTCATGCCTAATTTAGCAGTTGTAAGACTAGAGGAAAGGCAACTAGTCATCACCACCCACCGCCACCTCTTGGGTTAATCTTTTACCAACGAATAGTGGGATTGAACGTTATATTATAACACTCTCGCGGCTGAAATAACGAGCATGTTTGGTATAATGGGGATTCGATCCCGCGACCCTCAAATTACCCGTCGAGTGCCTTAACCGTCTGGCCAATATAATTCGTGAAACAACACTTGATAATGTGAAGTACTTTTATTTACTAACGAAGACAAACAATTGTTTTATGTATCAGGATTCCAGAAACAAGCATTCTCTAAGACATCTTTTAAATAGCTATTGATTGTTTTGTTTACTTTCTTTGTAGAATTTCCACTCAAAGCTACATAACGGTTATCTGTCAATAGACGCACTTATTTTTAAATGATAGACTAGAGAAATGTGACTTGTAGTCAATGGTTCCTATCATCAATACTTAGGTTGCTTATCTCGTGGCCGTCACTTTTATAACACAACTATAGCTCTGAAGAATCTGTACAACGAACTCTCAGATTCACAGTCCAGACATACTAACCATTTAGTCAGGCCTGACCCTTGCCTGTTCTACTGTAATGTGTAATAAGTCCATCTTAACTGAAGACCATCCATCACAAGTAATTTGCTTTATAACTTTCAAACACATATTTTTTGTATAAATTTCAATATTACCTTGAGAAAGTTGCTATTATGTTCGCAGTCTGCGAGCTCATGATGTTAGAAGTCACATTTCGATATCCGTTGTGGACAGAACAGAATTAACCCATTCTGTAACATTGTACTTGACAACAACCATATTGAAACTGAACGACAATCTTTATTCATTTTATTCTCGACAACTAAATAAAGCAAAGAAATGTTTTGTTGGTTTGTTAGTAAAGCCTAAAGCTACACAATAGGTTATCTGTGCTGTGCCTACTGCGTTTATAGACCCCCAAATTTTAGCATTACAACTCCTGAGTTTAAGTTAGCCACAGAGGCTTAAAAGGTTTGTTTTTTATTATGAAGCGACATTTTTCAGTAAGAAATAACCCTTGAACTTAACTTCAAGATGAACAGTGTTTACATTATTACTGATGTATAAGACCTCCTCATCTTGCTAACCTATCTCTAACACAATTAATATAATAATGCTTAAATTTTACAACGGGTGAACAGAAATTTCTAAAAATTCACTAAAAGTAACCAAGATATTCCTCTACTTTTCACAAACATATACTGAAAACAAAAAAAAAACGATTTGAACAAACTTAAGAGAAAGATCATATGCAATATTTGGACAAACAACGTTCATGGTTTGTCATGTTTCCTTACAGTCTCTATAACTCTCCCGTCTTATTTTCAAATTAGCAAAATTTTAGTTGCATTTTTAAAATTAAAGTTGTATCACTTTTTACAGACGCACATAAAAACAGCGGTATCATAGTGATAATATTTTACAGTGTGGATCTCTGAATAGTGATAATATTTTACAGTGTGGATCTCTGAAACCTCTTTAAAAAGTAAAATGATATTTCTGTAGCTTTGTTGCTGTCATGCTGCCTAAAATACACGTTTGACTCATCGGTATTTATACGTAAAAACAGCAACTAAAATAAAACAACTTGAAGATTTCCAGTTTACGTTGCTTAAACTCACATATATTTAACTTTATTGACTCGATTTCGCGACATGTTTTGATGTTATGTGACGCAAGTATGACGTAAAGAGTCCTCCGTGTGAAGGGATGTTTTTTATAGTCCCATGTTTTCGCTTTCAATTGTTGTAACTGTACATCTGTACTACTTTTCATTGTGTTACCAAAACAGCTATTGATCACTAAGAATCATCAGTGATTGGTCACAACAACTTTTGCCGTCCCGGAATCTTAAAGTTAATTTTCGTATGTACTTTCTATTTAAGTTTTGCATTCTTGTATGCGCCTCTTGACACATTTTTTCAAATTATTTTAATTATAACAAAGTAAACATTAATCAGATAAACTTTTTATAAGTTGTTCTAACGGCACAATTCTGTATCTGCAGACTTACAACTCTCAAGAAAATATCTTGTTCTCGATATCCGTGATGGGAAAAGCACAGAAAGCCCATTGTGTAGTTTTGTTCTTAACTTCAAACAAACTATAAAAGTTTTAGGTAACAATTATTTTAACGTTCCTTCCGTTTCTTTTGGTTGTTTATTACCGTGAAATTTACGTTTCTTTGATTAATTGTTTTCTGTTAAATTGTATATTTTGTTCAAGAAGGTAAACGGAAATATAACAAGAGTTATTTTTAATATCATAGTTCATAGCGGTTTAATCATATTTGAGTTGTTAGAAAAAGCCTTACTAAGAGTGTTATTGGTTAAATTTTATATCTCACTTATATAGGCTCTCACTTGGCGTTGAAAGATGTTGGTTTCAAACCCGTGATGAAGAAATATATTGTAAAAATTAAAGTCACCACACTAGTAAGATTTATCATCCATCTGCTGCACGATAGCAACTTGCCAGTATTTACAACTAAACCTGACCCGGCATGGCCAGGTGTTTTAAGACGTTTGACTCGTAATCTGAAGGTCGCGGGTTCGAATCCCCGTCGATCCAAACATGTTCCTCCTTTCAGCTGTGGGGGTGTTATAATGTCACAGTCAATTCCACTATTCATTGTTAAAATAGTAGCTCAAGAGTTGGCGGTGGGTGCTAAATTAGAGACGACTAGCGCAGATAGACCTTGTGTAGCTTTGTACGAAATTCAAATAATAAAACCCCTGATGTTTTTATTTT
Organism: Tachypleus tridentatus; assembly: GCF_004210375.1. NCBI lineage: Eukaryota > Metazoa > Arthropoda > Merostomata > Xiphosura > Limulidae > Tachypleus > Tachypleus tridentatus. Next base: position 78,789,791 of record NC_134831.1, read on the forward strand.
TGAGTTGGATTATCAATACATTTTTCCAAACAAAAAGGGACTTTTTTTGGTATATACCTTGCATTATTTTTCAGCTTCACTAAACGGTATTTGTAGTTGTTATTCTTTGTTTGATGTTAAGCAAGCAAAAAGCTACACTTTGAGCTATCTATACTGTACATATTGTGAGTATCGAAATCATATTTTTGGAGTTATAAGCTCTTAAACTTATCACTGAGCCACCGGGAAACATTTATCTTATATATTCAAACTCTGCCATGGTGAGTCAGTGCTACGTTTACAGATTTATAACGATAAAATTTGGAGTTGGATTCCCCGCAGTGAACAGAGTACTGACAGTTCATTGTACAGTTTTGCACTGAGAAGACAACAGCTTTGCTAATTACAAGAAAGTATCTTTGTTTGTTTGAAATTTTCGAGTAGATTTAAAGAAAGGCAACTGTTACACATCACCCAACTCCATTTCTTGGAGTACTCTAATTGGATGGGGAATTTCACTGCCTCTCTTGTCACGCACGCACGATCTCACAATGCGGAGAATTTCAGTTTTGTGCGATTTTTTCCATCAAATTCATAATATTTTGCTGTTTACATTGTTAAGAATGAGCTCGTCTAGTGATGTATATTAGTTTTAATCCTTACGTTGAATGTTGAAAGAGTCATAAGGGAGCCAAATGTTTACGATTTCAACTTGGACTAAGAAACAAACAAATTGGAAAGGTAAAAGAGTATTATGCAAATATCCTTTCACAGTCGTAGAAAACCAAATAATAATAAATAAAGTATACAGTAATTTGTGAAATTGGTTAAATGCCAAAAAAAAAAAAAAAACGTTTCGCCATGTTTACTATGTTACTACACCTACACACATTGGCAGTTACTGCAAAATATGCGCCGACTAACTGCGTAGTTAAAAGAACCGCTTTTATCAAGTAAACAACATTACGAAACGTTTGGCTATTAAGCCTAAAAGTAACGTATTTCAGATTCTCTTTCTTGATAATATTATAAATGATGTCTTAAAAAATCTATATAATTACTTTTGGATTTTTTAAATAAATTGTATCGTATTTCAGAGGAACATCTAGAGTTGTCTGATAAATAATGTGAAGTAATCCGTTGAACAAAGCCTTATAACTCTACTCACTATGTGGCTAACTGGGTATAATGTATTTTGGAAGGCCAGGCATGGTCAGATGGTTAGGATGCTCAGTTCGTAATCTGAGGGTCGCTGGTTCAAATCCTTGTAATACTAAATATGCTCGCTCTTTGAGCCGTGGGGACATTATAATGTGACGGTCAATCCCACTATTCGTTGGTTAAAGAGTAGCCCAAGTGTTGGCGGTTGGTGGTGATGACCAGCTACCTTCCCTCTAGTCTTACACCAGTAAATTATGAACAACTAGCGCAGATAGCCTTCGTGTAGCTTTGCGCGAAATTCAAAACACAAACAAACTAATAAGTAGTAATTCATTGAGACCACATAAACTATCGAACTGAATTAATTCTTACGTTTTTATTAATGCAAGTTCACTGTATACTGCTTAAGTCGTCTCATTTAAAAGAATCTACGTAACATGCTTATGTTTTATTCATACAGAAAACCTCCTGAAAATGCTAGTCCGGCAGTGTGGACTCCTTTCTCATCTACACCAAAGATTGACAGCTCTAATCCCTTTTTCGGTGGTGTAAATGGAACATCAAATTCACCACATAGCCCAGTGTCAAGTGGTACATCCTCGACTCCAGGTACTTCTGGACCGTACTGGAGCATCCAGTCGCCGAGAACACAAGAAGTAGGAGGACCACAATGGGGACAACAATATTCAAATTCGCCATCAATAACCCCAACAACTCCAAAAGGTGGTGTTCCAATATTCCCCGTTTCAACGGGTCAAATGCCTTCACCAGTTGCTAAAAGTTTAACAAAAGCACCAAGTTCTGTTCCTCCACCCCCTCCACCGCCTCCTCCACCACCAGGAACAGATGGTATGCCCACATGGAGAGAGAAACAAAAAGTGAGTTTCTGTTAAACTGTAACATATTTAGTTTTTAGTGCTCAATTACTGAGTCAGTCAGTTCTAGCAACTGTGATTAATAAGCTTTTTACAAAGCATAAAATTAAAGTATTACTGATATCCAATTATGTTAACTGAAAATGGTGACTTTTAAATGTCTGTTTTTATAAATAAGCATGTATAAAAGTTAAGTATATTCACACAAGAAGCAATAAGTTGTAGAAAGTGGTATGAAAAATATAATTTTTGGAACTGACAAAAATTAAATACATGGAACAACAAGTATTGACGTCATTTTTAAGAAATAAAATTCACATGCAAGTCTCCAAACAACAAAAATTATTTTAATATTTTTACAGCGAAACATAACTAGTTTAATCTTAAAGTAGATTATGGATGTTTATTTTGAACTAGGCTTAAAGAAATTTATGCAAAGTAATATAAATCGATACATTACAAAAAATGCTATGATTAAATATTTTAAAATAACTGTTGCTTAGAGAACATATTCTTGCATATCAGAAGCAAATCAAACAAAATACCTCTTGGAAATATTTTATTTAGCTGTTTGTGTACACAAGAACATTAAAACGTTTAACAGGATGGGTGCACCCAGCTCTACCCCTCACTTTTACTTTTCATCCAGTTTGTTTCCTTGCCTGTTTAACTTCACCATACTATAATCCATTTTAATTTCTATGTAAATCTATGTTTCCATAATTTTTATGTAAGCTCACTTCCTGTACTGTAGCAGGCAAGAATACACAGTGTTTCCAACCCCTTTATTTAATATTACATTTTCAACCTCTTTTACATATTAAATATGAAGTCTTAATTAAAATGTTAGTCAAGTGAGAAAATAAGTTTTTTTGCTCGTAGCTACCAACAGAATAGAGCCATCTAACTATGGTGTCACTTGAAATTTATCATTGGAATATTCCTGTGTAACAATAAACAGTAATATTTTTCACTGGAAGGTCAGGTGAAGCCTCAACGATACCAGGTCCTTTATTTTGTAGTGAGAATGACCATTAGTCACATTCTTATAGCCTGCATCTTAAGAAGAATGGCATTCTTTTGTATATAATGTTGTGTCTTCTCTGTCTGGAACAGAATGCATTAAGGTGATGGAAGATATTGATTTGCTTTCAAACTACTAAGAGCTCTCCAGTAATGATGCAACATAATACACTTACTTTAAACTTGGATTGTGTTTTTTCGGAAATAAAGATTGTTTTACTATGTTATACATTTTGTCCATTCTCAACTCATTGTTTACAACTCAGTCAAGGATAAAAATTTCAAAATCATTCCATAAAACATTTTCTGTTAAAACGCTGTGTTACTGTGTAACTCCAACCTGATTAATCTGATATAAATTGGTGTGGAAAAGAATACAACGAAGTTGGTAGAAGGAAGAACATTTAGTGCAATGACCAGGATTCAAACTTGAGATATTGTAGAATATATATTTTTTCACCTGACAAATATATTTTATTGTGCTCCTCTGCACATTTAGGTTATTTAGTTGAATGTTTACACTTGACAAAACGAAATTTTCCTCGACCCAAAAGGCTTAATCATGACAAGGATGAAGCGTTAGGTATTGAGGAATAATGGTTTGGTTTGTTTTGAATTTCACGCAAAGCTACACCAGGGCTATCTGCGCTAGCCGTCCCTAATTTAGCAGTGTAAGGCTAGAGAGAAGGCAGTTGGTCATCACCACCCACCACCAACTTTTGGTCTACTCTTTTATCAATGAAACATGGGATTGACTGATACATTATAACGCCCCCACGGTTGAAAGGGCGAGTATGTTTGTTGTGAAGTTGATTCCAATTCTCAACCCTCGGATTATGAGTCGAGTGCCTTAACCACCTGGCCTTGCTGAGCTTGCGGAATAACGGCTGTCAAAGATAGTTATTGGGTCAAGTTATTAAATCCTCTCCTGACCATAAACATTTTGCTGATACTGTCAAGGTCCAGAAGAGAGGGCCGAAGCATCTGGTTTAGGTGTGAGTATTAAAGTCATATTAAAGTGAACTGTTCATACTTTGCCATGCAACAAGATAGGCAAAGCTACTGATTTTGACCAGAGCATATGTGCGATTGGTGACAACAAGTTGAATCTGCCTCTACTTCTATCCCAGAAAACTTATGAACTTCAAGTTGGGTCTGACCACTGACTTAAGAGGCGTGAATCAGACAACCTGTGCAGAAAGATTTGATACTAAACTTAGATCTCTCAGTGCTGGGTGGTCCTTGTAATATCTCTGTGAAAATGCAGGGGTAATAGACAGAGTTCTCTGGTTGATACAGGAGATTTTATGACACTGGTTTTCCTTTACATGTAACAAGCACTCTAAGTGAAGTCATCACTCCTTCCAGTTGAAATTAATTTTGCTCTGGCAAATGGTAATAGACTACATGTGGTTGGAGTAACATATCTTCTACTAGATCTAGATAAACTTAGCTTCGGAACTAAAGCAATTCTCTTCAACCTTTGGTCTAGCATGTATATCCTAGGCATGGACATACTATAAAAATTACCTGTGAGATTTCTCTGTGTAATAGTTGAACATCATTTCAATGGAAAATAATTCAGTGGCAACCACACCAGGTACAGAAACAATGGATTCTACAATTGCACGTCTGAGAGGGAGTCACAGTACCAACATATACGCAAGTAGTGTCCCATGGTTACTTATGGAGAAGGTACCATATACTGCAATGATAAATTCAGTGCATTAAGTACACTATTTTCTGTCCAGCAAGAAGGCAGGATTAGTTTGAATAGTAATCAGACCAATTGTTGATGAAGTTGCAGTGTTGTTCTGTAATTATTAACAATCAGCTGTCCAGGTTTTAATTAGAATTATCACTGTCATGTGGAGCCAAAATTAACAGCATGTCTAGTGCTACTTCCATCATATCATGTTGAATAGTAAGTATTCAGTTGCTGACACATCTGAGGTGACTGGTTGGGGATTGTGCAAGCAATCTTGGTTCTATACAATGGCAGAATATTAGTGGCCTCTCCTGTTGACTAAGTATATTAATGGATGTGGGATCAGGTGGATGACTAGTAGCTTGCCATAACGTAGACACAGGCTATGCACATCTAATGAAACAACTACCATACTACCTTAAAATGATGTAAGGCTATTTATTAGCAGTGGCTGACAGAAAGAAAGAGGGTATGTCAAGGTTCATTATTAATTTCAAATGGATGAATGCAATAGCTAAAATTGATGCATTTCCAATCATTTCCACAACTACCACTTTGAAAGACTGATAGAGTTTACACTGATGAGACTGTAATGGGAAAGATGTCTGGTCTATTTTGATTATACTTTGATGCTTAACCACACGCTTAAGTTTACTGATACAAATATCAGAAGGTTACTTCAGTGGTGAAGAACAGAAGGTTTGGAGTTGAAACCAGAGAAGTGTGCATGGAGATGGAATTCCTGGTCATTTTGTGGGAAGCGATCGAATCTCTGCTGTAACTGAGGAGATCATAGTTTTACGGGACTGGTTTTAATCTGTCACCAAGTAAAAACGTCCTAATGTGTTGGTTTTGTGTTTTATTACTGATAATTCATGGCTGACATCTCTAGCATTGTTGCACCATTAAATGATACTACTAGCTTCCATATATATTTTAGATGAATCAAGAATAGTAATCCAACATTCCTTTTACTAATACACACTTTACTGAAAGCTCCACTACTGATTTATCCATGACAGGACTGTGAGTTATTTTTGTAAATACTAATAACAGTGGTAGTTGTAAAATACAATGGAATATGTGATACCATGTGCTAACCAATAGAATATGTGTATCATCTGCTAACCAATGGAATATGTGATATCATCTGCTAACCAATGGAATATGTGATATCATCTGCTAACCAATGGAATATGTGATATCATGTGCTAACCTCACTTTCATGCTTCTTTAACATTGATATTTCACAATGAAGGAAGAACTACTAAAGTAGCCTATGGAATTTAAACATCTGGAAGAGATAATTGGAATTTAGATAACAGCATTGAAGGAGTATTACTTTCTTGTATTAGATTGTCCAGATATGCAAAGTGAAAATCTCAACAGGTTGTTCACTGTATTGTGAGACCATATCTATTTATTGAATAACCTAAAATGGATATTATATGGTAGTTAAGACCATTTTTGTCGTAGCAGCAATGATCCGTATATTAGTAGGTTACACTAGTGACTTAATACCAAAATTATTACTTCAGGTACTCTGGGAAGTGCAACTGAGGGGTACAAAGCTAGTATCTTCACTATTCGTCATGCAGCAACGTGAAGCAGAACCAGTGCGGATTAATTAATGGAGTGTTGATACACGTAATCTGTGCCAGTTATGTGAGCAGTTACAAATGCAGTAAAGTGTGTTGTGCAGTCATTATCAATCATCAATATGTAGTTCTCAACCTCTGCTGTAGCCAATGAAACCCGAAACTCTAAGGAAGGAAATTGTTCATACTTTGCAAAAGTCAGGGACGGAAAATTACCATAGTAACAAACACTTATCCTAACGTGTAATAGTGGTTTTACTGATTACATTCAGATTAAGATTATAAGCAGTAACGACAATGTTGGTGGGTCTGTGCTGCCCAAATTAAAAGCTAGTCTAGACAACGAAAATTCTGACAGATAATTGTAGTTTGTTTGTTTTTTTCACAAATAATAGCCCTGGATACTGTTGGTCATCTGTTATAGTGTGTGTACGTGTTTTCTTATAGCAAAGCCACATTGAGCTATCTGCTGTGTTCACCGAGGAGAATCTAACCCCTGATTGTAGTGTTGTAAATCTATAGACTTACTGCTGTTCCAGCGGGGGATCATCTGTTAGAGAATAAATGGGATAATTTCTATGTGCTTTTGATTATCAATTATTTCACTAATGAGCCTAGACTAATCCAATGGTTAGCACAGTCTGTCAGTAGTTTATTGGTATAAAACTAGATAATTCGATTTGTCATATCTGAAGAAGCTGGCATGAACCAGGGAGCTAATTTCAATAAACAGATATTCTCTGACTTGTGCGTAGCGGTTAATTAAAGCATTGTTATTTATCACCTTTTCTCAGTTGGATAGGAGAAGGGTGCTAACTGTCTGTACAAAATTAGTCAGATGAAGAAATGCCTGGAGAAAAGGTGCAAGATACCTCTGATGGTCAACTGAGATGCCAATGACGACCTCCTGATTATTATAGCTGAAGCTAACTGCTGGACCAGCTGTTAGAACAGTCACAGTTTGTAAGATAATAGAATGAAAAAGTAGCATTTCCTTATCAAATAGAGTATTATGATAAGAATTATGCACTACTCTTGAGGATGGCTGACTAATTATCAGAAAGTTGAGATGGTTTGTTGATCGTAAGACTGACAGTACCAAAAGGACATTGCAAACCATTACTTTTTGAGATGTTGAGCAGAGTGGCATCGGCAGATACTCATAGGATATCTAGCGATATTTAACTAATTCTCAAACATTTAGTATGGCTGATATTAGCAGATAAAATGCCTAAAATATCAAGAGTTCATTTGACTGAAGTTCTATATGTTCTACTAATGCTCTTTAAGACATGCGCAGTTTGCAATTCTCTGAAGCATCAAGAAGGATATAAACGAAGAATCAAACAGTGACAGTAGCGAAGTTTTAGAGTAAATTTCACATTACTGATACTTAAGAATAAATTACATTATCTCTTCGTCTGTGTATGAAGCATCAGACGACAAAACTTAAGAACTAGATTATTAAGAAGTGTGGTCTTAGTGTGTCTGTCGATCTCTAGCATATTATATGAGATAATTAAAGGTATTTTACTTTATTAGTAGCAAATGCTTGTATTTATCTATTTTTCCGATAAATTTCGTTTACAGAGCTTGAAAAGTGGAAATTAATATTTCACTGTAGTGAAATGTGTGAAAAATGTGTTTGATTTTAGAACAAACAAATACGTAGTATAAAACAGAAACATGTTGTTGATGAAATGTTTTGAAGTCTTAAATTTTGCGTTATTTAATACCTGGTTGTTTCAAGTCGAGGTAGAAACAGCTCTGTTATAATTATCTATGGTCCAAAGGATCTGCATTCAGAAATATATTATGACTTGCCAACATTTAACATGTGATTTGTTGTTGACCATTGCTAACAGAGATCATGCTGTTTTGTGAATGGTGACAGTGACCCAAGGGGTTCATTGTTAAGTCTTCACTTGCAAATGTGATCAGAAGATAATGTTTATAAATGAATGCTACTGCTCCCTCCAGCAAAACATGAACATTCTTAACTCAGTGCATTCCTTTTTTGCAAACTTTGCAATTACATTTTCTTTGGAATTGCCAATGGTGAGAAAGATTTTTCCAAACTGATGATATTACTGTTGTAAAATGACATCTTATAACTTGTACCACTGCTATCATTGAGTTTATTTTATGCTAGAGATAATGGTGTGAACGACCACTGATGACTCTCTAACCTATTTATAGCTGAAAATTAACAGAAACTTATTTCAGACCATTTCATGTGAGATACAGAAAGATAAAATTTAAATGTGGCTAAAGTTCTGAACCTTGGAACTGAACTACAATAGATAATGCTACTATCCATGACCAAAGTAGAAGAGTCTTAGCTAGGACTACCTTTGAGGCCAATATGTTTATTTCAAATAAGAAGGAGTTGTACGAAATATAAGATTTCTTCACAACCTTCGGTAAAATATGTAAAAAACAACATTTCTACCTGTGTCGCAGTGAAGCTTGCAATATTGTGAAACATCATAGATAATTATAGCAGCCCAAAAATTTAACAAAAGGTGGGTGGGTGTTTTTCTTAGAGCAAAGCCACATCGGGCTATCTGCTGAACCCACCGAGGGGAACCAAACCTCTGATTTTAGCGATGTAAATCCGTAGACTTACCGCTGTACTAGCAGTGGGCTTAACAAACAGTTCAAAAATTGGTTCACTCTACCACTGGTGCTGTCAAGTTTACAACAGCAACAACGAAGTAGATTTTGTCAGTCAAGTGGAGGCCAGTTCTTAAAAAAATTCTTTATTTGTTTTCGTAGCGAGAATAAAGTTACGCAACCTGCTATCAACGCCCTACCACCTCAGGTATCAAACCCCCAATTCTTAGCGTTATAAGCCTTCAGAGTTATCGCTTAGCTAACGGGAAGCTTTCTAAGAAGGATTTTCTACTCTGTACTAATATGTATGTTTGTTTCCTTTGGTATTCTGGATGTGCTATCGCTTTCTGTTCATTTAAATTATAATGACTGAAAGAAGAAGAAAGGACCCGGCATGGCCAGGTGAGTTAAGGCGTTCGACTCGTAATCTGAGGTCCCGGGTTTGAATCCCCGTCGCACCAAACATGCTTGCCCTTTCAGCCGTAGGGACGTTATAAGGTGACGGTCAATCCCACTATTCGTTGGCAAAAGAGTAGCCCAAGAGTTGGCGGTGGGTGGTGATGATTAGCTGCCTTCCCTCTAGTCTTACACTGTTAAATTAGGGACGGCTAGCACAGATAGCCCTCGTGTAGCTTTGCGCGAAATTTCAAAAAAAAACAAACAAACGATGAAGAGTATATACAACTAAAGAAAAAAATATTTAAAAGAAGTATGTGTGTTTTCTTATAGTAAAGCCACATGGAGGTATCTACTAAGCTCACCGAGGGGAATCAAACCCCTAATTTTAGCGTTTTAAATCAGTAGACTTACCGCTGTATTAGGTGGAGGAATTTAAAAAGGAAGTGTATATATTAATATACGTGAGTTCTTGCCTCTGCTCTTATGTTACTATTTATGGATGAAGCAAATGTCATCCACACAATCTTGTTTACATTGTTTTTAAAAAGGTGATACTAACCATCTTTACACTTTCCTTCTTTTTGTGTAAAGTTTCTCTTTACTTGTTTTCTCGTTTTATTTTTCATGCATTGTTTCAATAAAAACAAGTAAGGTTTTATTTACAACCAAATTCCCATGAGATTCCAACTGTAATATTTATTGTTTATCTCTTATTGGCTGATAATTCCTGTTTCACCCTGCACTTAAGTTTTTTAAAGGAACACTGACTTTCTGTAAGAATGCTAACTTTCAGGGCTAACGATAATATCGTTTAAACTAGGATTTTTTTTTTAAATTATACTAGTTAATAATAATACTTATAAAAATTTGTAACTATGTAACCTCAATGAATTTAGTTGTCATCATGGTTTTGGTTTCGTATAATAAAATAGCAGATAAAGGTACAAGAAAAAAAAATTGAAATTTTTGCTGTAATACTTACAGACGTTCCATGACTCAATCATTGTACAGATATTGTTATAAAAGGAAACCCTGTCAATATTGTAAAGTTCTAATGAACTATCGAAGAGATGCTTAAAGTACCATCTCGACGAACAATCCGAGTCATACTTAGCTAGGCTGTGCTACTGCCTGCCTGATATATACATATGTTTGCTTGTTTTTGAGTTTCGCGCAAAGCTGCACAAGGACTATCTGCGCTAGCCGCCCCTAATCTAGCAGTGTAAGACAAGAGGGAAGGACAGCTAGTTATTATCACCCACCGCTAACTCTTTGGCTACTCTTTTACTAACGAATAGCGGGATTGACCGCTACATCATAGCCGCTTGCTGGCGAGGATATTTGGTGTGACAGGGATTCGAACTCGTGACTCTGAGATTACGAGTCGAGCGCCTTAACCACCTGGCCGTGTCGGGCCCATATACACACATACTTGTAGAGATGTTTTTTTATGTAAATGTTAAACTATTCGTTTGTTTTGGAATTTCGCACAAAGCTACTCGAGGGCTATCTGTGCTAGCCGTCCCTAATTTAGCAGTGTAAGACTAGAGGGAAGGCAGCTAGTCATCACCACCCACCGCCAACTCTTGGGCTACTCTTTTACCAACGAATAGTTGGATTGACCGTCACATTATAACGCCCCCACGGCTGAAAGGGCGAGCATGTTTGGCGCGACTCGGCGCGAACCCGCGACCCTCAGATTACGAAGCGATGTTTTAATGCGTAAATGTCTAGACTATTCGAGTAAACGTTAAAATAAAACTAAGTAATTCATATGGATATTAATCTATTATCTACGACGTGGAAGGTGACGTATGTACAGAGTAAACCGTGAACAAAACAGTAAAATACGCACAAAGTGCACACGATACATGTGCATTTTATTAAGTCAAAGACAAACGTAGAAGCAAGTTGGAGAATTATGTCCAGCACAACATTTACAGCTTTTGTTAACGTTTTTAGATAATTAAATTTTAAATCTGGGAACAAAAGTTTATATTTTGTTTCGTTTTAAAGTATGTTATTTTACCACATATTAACTATAGGTGATTGTATTGCACTTTATAAATCTTATGTGAGACTTAAGTGTGTTTTTTTTAATTGGTTTTGGTGAATATTGTTCGTACGCACATATGTACGTCAAACTGCCTAAAATGTAAAAACTTGTTCTAAATACATAGAGAGATAATGACTTTAAACTTCTCCCATATTAAACTCATCAGTTTTAATCGAAGGGCTAAAAAACACCAATATCTAGTATTTTATAAAAACACCAATATCTAGTATTTTCTATTTAAAAACACCAATATCTAGGTATTTTCTATTTAAAAACACCAATATCTAAAAAACACCAATATCTAGTATTTTCTATTTAAAAACACCAATATCTAGTATTTTCTATTTAAAAACACCAATATCTAGTATTTTCTATTTAAAAACACCAATATCTAAAAAACACCAATATCTAGTATTTTCTATTTAAAAACACCAATATCTAGTATTTTCTATTTAAAAACACCAATATCTAGTATTTTCTATTTAAAAACACCAATATCTAGTATTTTCTATTTAAAAACACCAATATCTAGTATTTTCTATTTAAAAACACCAATATCTAGTATTTTCTATTTAAAACAACTTCATAACAACTTTCTATTTAGGTATTTTCTATTTTTTTTCAACATTATTTTTTCCATTTTTAACATTTCATATCCTACAACAATCACTGTTTGTTGTACGTGACATAGTGCCAAGATGTGTTTGTTTTTTTAATATGATTAATCTAAATTAATACCTCAATTTAAGAGCTTCTTAATTACCAATGACTTAATCCATAAAATTATAAAACACGACTAATCATAAACTTCATCTAACGTCATATCGCAACTGAAATCCAAATCTTCAGAATTAAACATCATATTTTACAAATTAATGATGGTACCATCACTTTTGTTAGTTTAAAAAAAACTGAAATATAAAACCATTAAGTGCTGGTTTATTAATAACTCAAGTATTATTCGAGTTTCTAATGTTTATTTAAACCCCTTGCGATGGCTTTTAACTGGTTCGTCACTTGAACCCTCGAATAATATTTCTCTGACTTCCTATCACAAAGATGAGATTTTGTAAATTATTTTCGTCAACTTCGTCACTTAGGTGAAGTCTCAAGACAAAGATGCTGAACCAAGAAATAAAATATTAAAATATCTGCTATCTTGCGTTTGTGAATGCTTCCTGTGTAGTGAAGAACCATATTGGCCCAACAGTACCAGAGAGCTATCAGAAGAAACTCATGAACTACATCTGAAGAAGGTTCGTCAATTCTCCCATGATGAACCAAATTCTGGGGTCAAAATTGTGAATTTATTTTATTTATTATATATAGAATATATTTATGTAATCAATATTTGCTGATACTTCAACCAGATCGATTTAAATTTATACAAATATCATACCTATTGTTTGACTTCAATGACATAGCGTGAATAAAAATAAGATAAATTATCTTATCGTCATGATTTGCGACTCTAAATCAAGTTTTTCAAAATTGGAATATTTCATCCTAGTTCAGAGAATACGAATTAAGTTTTACTTTAATAGCTGCAAAACAACCTATTGAAACATAGCCTTTTTCACCCCCAGTGAAGGTTCATCATTTCTTCCTGATAGACAGCAGAAATGTGTAGAGTTACCAAGAAAACATTTTAGTTCAAAGTACAGTTGTTGTTGTTTCAGGAATAACAATAATGGGGTTTTCAGTGACATCTGATGGAGAAAATACAAGGGTTAACTTTAGAGAGACGTAAAATTGAATCATATTTAAAGGTAGGTCACCGAGTTTCATAAAAAAAAAATGTACATTATAAGATTAAAAGTCTGCTGTTTTTCACCTTACAAATAATTCCTTATTTTGCAGATGGCCAACAGAGATCAAAGAAACGTCAATAACTTAGAAGATGACGCCGATCAACAATATAGTAATTTACCTTCCAAACTATACGGGACATTGAAAAAAGACAAAAAGCCTTTTACTTACACTCCCGGAGGTATCGATTTATCAGAGATCAGGTCACCTCGTATGGCCAAAAGGATTATAGCCAACCAACAAGATCCTGGTGTGGCTGCTAAACCTAAACCACCTGGTGCTCAAGTTCAAGCTGAGGTCCACGCCCCAGAAAACCGCGTTCCATTACAGACAACACCCACGAGACAACCAGTGTTACCAGTAATGATAAATCAACAGCCAGTGTTACCGCCACTGTCAAATCCAACTTACTCCGTGGATCCTAAATTAACACCTCAAAAACAGAAAGTGGATGCGTACCCTACAGCATACGTTGATGAATCATACAATACACAAAGAGGGAATATATCCCGGCAATTACAAGGGTATGGGGGAAGTCAAGCGTTCCTTGGTCACGTATTTGTATTTGCATTGATAATTTTATTTCAACAGACAATCAGAATGAATAACGAAGATAGCTAGTTTTATAAATTATCAGACGGAATCTTATAAATATTAATATGCTAACGATTATCAATATCACTTTCTAACGTTTGAATTACGTTTAGGCTAATTTAATAAAATACGACATACTATAAACATTTCTAATATAGTAACCATACTTAAAATATAAGAATAAATATCATGAATTATTTTCTTTTTCACTCTTGCTTATTTCTTTCTATATTTCAGTTTAAATTTAGCTAATAACGAAAGAGATCCATATTATTTTGAGCCTCCAGAACAGTACCCAAAAACTCTTCCTCCGAGCCATGGTATAAGACACGATTTGGATTCCCAGGAACCAAGAAATTTTGGACAATCACGTTCTTTCCGCATTCTTCAAAAAATTACCAGCACCGATGAATCTGATGCCCCAAAAGGTGAAATGTTTTGTCATCTAAGACTAGTATACACAAAATAGCTTACACTTCTTCCATGTCTTTGTCAGATTGTGCAAACAACATCTAAATAGATTTCCACAACAATGAGAAGACCAGTATCTCAGAACAGCTGGTATGCTTTACTGATAAAGCAGAGAAGAACGTTTCGACCTTCCTAGGTCATCTTCAGGTCAACAAAGAGATTATTTTTTATCATTTCAGTAGATCAGAGTGTAGTCGTTCTCTTGACTAGCATTAAGCAGAATAAAGTACAAATCGAGACCCGTAGCTTTAATCACCAGTCAGAGTTTTTACAGCAAAGTTAACCTGAAGATGACCTAGGAAAGTCGAAACGTTGTTCTCTGCTTCAGTAGTGAAAGTGTTAATAACCACACCAGCCGTTCTTAGATACATTTTTACTTCAAGTGGGTTTCTCGTCATCAAGAATGAAATTACCTTAACGTTTAAAATAGTTGTGGCTGCTCAAGGTGCGCGTGATGACGAAATGGAAGACGCAGAACACAAGATGTGTAACAATTAAGAACACCGAGTTGTACATCTAAAAACAAAGACAATCCAAGTTATTATGGACAATTGGTGATTTTGGCTTCGATGAAGCGATAAAAAGGAATAAGACCGTGATTGTATTTGTGGCTAAGTTACCAAAGGTAATTGCTGTTGTCTCTTATTTTGAGCTTCTGTTCAATGGGATGGAAGTCAATCAGTCAGTAGTACCATATCACCTACTATACACACTAAGTGTCTACTGTCACTATCATAACGCAATTATAAGTCGGGGAATATTTAATAGTATTGCAAATATGCGACCACACCTCACAAGCTCCGTAATCCAGAGCTTTACCTCAGGGCCATACCGTTCCCTATGATATATAACCGAATATATACTTATTAATAGAGGATAATGTGAAATGATAGTCTGGTATAATCAAATAAAATCCACAGAGATGTGTGTTTGTTCCATAACTTTCGCACAAAGCTGCACAAACGTTTACCTGCGCGTACTTGAGCAATAGTGACAGGCTAGCAGAAATGTAAATAGTCAACGCCATTAAATTTTGGGCTACTGTTGTGTTGTTGAACAGTGGAATTTAACCTTCACTCTTACAGCACTCGCGAACCGAAATCCTTTGGATTTTCAGTACAAGCACGATAACCACAAGGTCATGACCAAACTATTCACAAGATAAAAATAAGATCAGTTTGTTAAACATGATAAGTTTCATTACGATCGAATACGACAGGAAAGGGTTGAAACCCAAGTGTGGTAGCCGAACGCAACACGAACATCGAGTGGGTCAATACTTGCATTCTATCTAATAGCCCCTGTAATAACGCTACACACCCAAATATTTTTTTTCTTATTTCGGTAGATCAGAGTGTAGTCGTTCTCTTGACTAACATTAAACAAAATAAAGTAAAAACTGAGACCAGTGACTTTTATCATCAGGTAAAGTTTGTTTATATCAACCAAGTAAATATTGTTCTTATCAATGCTGTGTCTCTCAATTTTAACTTCTTTAGTTGTTAAGCGCGAAAATATTCTCTACTCTTTAGCTTTGGGTGTATTATCAATGTGGCAATCAATCTCTCAACGTATGTGGAAGGTGTTAAGGTCCCGTTGATTGAGTCACTTTCCTCTGACCAATAGTTCAAAATTAGGGACCATAACAAATAGGTTTAGTAACTTGGCCACAAATACAAAATACTCATTGAATAATTTATTTTTGAAGAGGTTTTCCAAATGTAAGATGTGAAAATTGACCATTATCTTATTAAAATCACTAAATCGTTACCCCCGTACACGTTAACCTGATTGCACGTGACAGTTTTCTTACATGGCTAATTAGAAGTCTATTTGCTAGAAGTTAAATTCATAACAAAACATTATAGAGAAACAGGTTTACTAATAGTTAGATTAACTGCACCACACTTTGATAATAAAGTTGGAAAAAAAAATCTTTACATTTCAGGTAATTGTAAGAAAACGTTTATTTCAACCGAAGTTTCGCCTTTGCTGTTTCTTTAGAGCCAGTACATAAAACTGTTCGATATTAGAACATTCGTTAAATTACAAAACTGCTTGTACTGTTCCCGAGTAATTCACATTTTGTCTATGTGCACTACGTATCTTAGTCACTCTACCATTATCCATTATTTATTCGTGGAAACATAAAAAACTATTAATGACCTATCGTGAAATGACTCAAAATTAAAACTCTTGTACTTACATTTACAAAACATTATCTATAAGTTTCCATTTTCAGAGTATTTAGTGCCATATTGTTTCTTGTAGAAAGTTATGATAACCCCGAACAGTTGGACGAAACTATTATCGAACCTCGTTACAAAGGAGGAAATATACCGTCTTACGCTTTCAAAATTCTGCAGGAAATGACAGGGAGTGACGAAGAAGGTCACTAATTAACACTCCTAGAGGCCCCAGAGCAACTGAAGGTTATTAATATTAGTTTTTTGTATTTAAATGCTTTACTATGAATGGATAATAATGTCATCAACTTATTACAGACGTCAGGACTAGAAACGTCTTTTCGTAGGACATTTGTTAGTAAAGTTGCTTGGAGAGTGTACATTACTTGTGTATGAATGGAAACAAGTGATAAAACCCACAACCTAATATAGAGATAACGCTAGACTAAATGGTATTGAAGAAAAGATTCAGGCATACTGAACTGGTTTTGGATATGTTCTGTGTGTAATACAGTGGAGCGCCGTTAAGCCGCGGTATTTGGGGTGACAACCTGCTTAACCGCGGCTTAAATCTTTGTGACTGAAAAGCCGAAGTGCCAACAGCTCCGCCGAGGAGCCTCATCCGGGCCATTGCGTGATCATTATATCGGATTATAGAATTAAAAATAATACTTTAATTATTGATCACTTTTTTCACGGATTTACCGCGGATTAACTTTAATGTATGGAGAGGTGTGATTCGGTAACAATGGCGGCCTCCATAAAGCTGACATAGATTAACGGTCAATTTCTATTGTAATATATTTTATTTATTTCCCAAATTAAATCAAATCCTTTCTAAATATCCCCTTGAAGTTATAAAGCCAGGATTAAATTCGTAAGCCGCGTTTTTACACGTTCTTAAATTAGCGGTGAGCCGCGATAATCCTCGCTCACATCGCTCACAAGACTTGCTACAGCGGCTTAAGCGATTTCGCGGTTTACTGGTCCGCAGCTTAATGGCGCTCCACTCTATTTTCGTTTGTTCTGAAAATCCTTTGGTTTGGTTTGTTTTAAATTTCGCGCAAAGCTACACGAGGACTATCTGCGCTAGCCATCCATAATTTAGCAGAGTAAGACTAGAAGGAAGGAAACTAGTCATTACCACCCATCGACAACTCTTGGGCTACTCTTTTACCAACGAATAGTGGGATTGAACGTCGCATTGTAACGCCCTCACGGCTGAAAGGGCGAGCATGTTTAGTGTGAAGAGGATTCGAATCTGCGAGCCTCTTATTACGAGTCGAGCACCTTATTAAGTACCTGGCCGCGCGGGGCCCAAAATCCTTTAGAATGTATTGAATTTAATCGTTTGAAATGAATGGTTCTGTCTTTTTTTTAACACAAGAAAAGATGAACTGAAATCTATTTATCTAACATTAAGTATTATTAAGTCGATGAACTAATGAACATTATGTTTGATACTATTATTGTAGATTAAGAATTTAATAAGATTCTATATTTTCATTTCAGAAAATCAGTGAACACCGACATTACTATAGTTCACCATTTCAATTTTATGGAGAAATATTGAGCGTTAAAGTAAACATGTTTATCCGACTGAAATAGCTTTTAGTAGAAAAATCAAAATTTTGATTAAACTGCAGAAGATGCATTTTTTTAATTTTTCGTTGGGGAGTTGGTACTGTCGATCTGCAGTTGGTTATAGTTAAGCATCACGTGCAAGTGTTAGAATTGTTTGTTTGTTTTGGAATTTCGCACAAAGCTACTCGAGGGCTATCTGTGCTAGCCGTCCCTAATTTAGCAGTGTAAGACTAGAGGGAAGGCAGCTAGTCATCACCACCCACCGCCAACTCTTGGGCTACTCTTTTACCAACGAATAGTGCGATTGACCGTCACATTATACACCCCCACGGCTGGGAGGGCGAGCATGTTTAGCGCGACGCGGGCGCGAACCCGCGACCCTCGGATTACGAGTCGCACGCCTTACGCGCTAGGCCATGCCGGGCCTCAGGTGTTAGAAGAAAATACGTGTAAGCTGTTCTTGTTAAAGGAACTTGTGAATTCTAGGCCTAACTTCAGTTGTGTGTTTGTTTGTGAACATCGTTTCAGCAAATAAGAGCAAAAAAAACGAAACGATTCAGACGACACCGTAGCCTAATATTTTATTTAAATACTGAGTTTTATTTAATCACAATTATTTTTAAGCCACTGCTACTCTTTCCAAATTAGCTTGTAACCTCATCACGCAAAATAATTACGCATTTCAAAAACCCAACGAACACAAGACACGTGATTCTGTATTTTGTTTTTATTTTCTGGAAAGAATTCGGGAGTTCTAGCAATAGTGCTGGCATGATTCCTTTGATAAAAAATGTGTTTTAAATGTTAAGGGTCAGTTAATAATCTGTGTAAAATGATATACACAAGTGTTCCCAAAATCAGTGGAATGTTAATTAATGTTAAACGTAATTTTATTATGATCAGATATGATCTCTGCCTAAGTTGCCAACTACGCCTTTCTTTAATATTGTTAAATACTTATTTATGTCTGACACAATGAAACAACTAGTCTACATATATTTAACAAATTCGTTTGTTAGTGTTAATTAAAATTAGAACGTGCACCTAAATGGGTTATTTCAACGATATCAATAAGTAACATTTGTTACTAAAGTTACCACAGTTTTCTGAAAAATTACCCCTTTGTCAACGAAGGGGCCATTTTTTTTACACCTTTTATTTAATGGTGTTGTTGCAAAATTATGTTTTACAATGTTTCTTTACACAGCTAATACATTTATTTTTATTCTTTACATGAGGGTCCAGCATAACCAAGCGTGTTAAGGTGTGAGGGTCGCGGGTTCGCATCCCCTTCGCGCCAAATATTCTCGCTCCTTTAGCCCTGGGGGCGTTATAACGTGACGGTCAATCCCACAATTAGCTGGTACAACAGCAGCCCAAGAGTTGACGGTGGGTAGTTTTACACTGCTAAATTAGGAACGGCTAGCTCAGATAGCCCTCGAGTAGCTTTGTGCGAAATTCAAAAACAAATCGGCCTGGCATGGCCTAGCGCGTTAAGGCGTGCACTTCGCAATCTGAGGGTCGCGGGTTCGCGCCCGAGTCGCGCCAAAACATTGTCGCCATCCCAGCCGTGATGGCGTTATAATATGACGTTCAATCCCACTTTTCGTTGGTAAAAGAGTAGCCCAAGAGTTGGCGGTGGGTGGTGATGACTAGCTGCCTTCCCTCTAGTCTTACACTGCTATAATTAGGGACGGCTAGCACAGATAGCCCTCGAGTAGCTTTGTGCGAAATTCCAAAACAAACAAACAAACAAAACAAACCTTAAATGAGGTGTTATTTTTCATACTAACTTCAATTTTTAGCTATAAACTGTTCAAGCGTAGTGGTAGAAACTTAAAACAAACAAGTGTTGAACGCTTTAACTATAGTTAAAAACATTAACATACACAGATAAGAGCATTTTCTGGACAAGATTATCTCATAAATTGTGTGAACTGGTAAACCGTTAAACAACCACACTGTTCACTTGTTGTTAAAGTACTAACTAACTCAGATTCGTTTAACTCGCCTGTTCACTTGTTGTTAAAGTACTAACTAACTCAGATTCGTTTAACTCGCCTGTTCACTTGTTGTTAAAGTACTAACTAACTCAGATTCGTTTAACTCGCCTGTTCACTTGTTGTTAAAGTACTAACTAACTCAGATTCGTTTAACTCGCCTGTTCACTTGTTGTTAAAGTACTAACTAACTCAGATTCGTTTAACTCGCCTGTTCACTTGTTGTTAAAGTACTAACTAACTCAGATTCGTTTAACTCGCCTGTTCACTTGTTGTTAAAGTACTAACTAACTCAGATTCGTTTAACTCGCCTGTTCACTTGTTGTTAAAGTACTAACTAACTCAGATTCGTTTAACTCGCCTGTTCACTTGTTGTTAAAGTACTAACTAACTCAGATTCGTTTAACTCGCCTGTTCACTTGTTGTTAAAGTACTAACTAACTCAGATTCGTTTAACTCGCCTGTTCACTTGTTGTTAAAGTACTAACTAACTCAGATTCGTTTAACTCGCCTGTTCACTTGTTGTTAAAGTACTAACTAACTCAGATTCGTTTAACTCGCCTGTTCACTTGTTGTTAAAGTACTAACTAACTCAGATTCGTTTAACTCGCCTGTTCACTTGTTGTTAAAGTACTAACTAACTCAGATTCGTTTAACTCGCCTGTTCACTTGTTGTTAAAGTACTAACTAACTCAGATTCGTTTAACTCGCCTGTTCACTTGTTGTTAAAGTACTAACTAACTCAGATTCGTTTAACTCGCCTGTTCACTTGTTGTTAAAGTACTAACTAACTCAGATTCGTTTAACTCGCCTGTTCACTTGTTGTTAAAGTACTAACTAACTCAGATTCGTTTAACTCGCACTAAGCAGAATCAGGTGTAAGACTAGAGTCATCACCACCCACCGCCAACTCTTGGGCTACTCTTTTACCAACTAAGAGTGGGATTGACGGTCACATTATAACGCCCTCACGGCTAAAAGGGCGAACATGTTTTGTGTGAAAGGGATTCGAACTCGCGACCCTCAGATTACGGGTCCAGTGCCTTAACCACAGTGGCCATGCCTGGCCTGGAGGGTAGGAAAGTCCCAATAATTCGGTCTGTGTGTCGGAGGGTATTTTTGACGACGCGCTCTGAATAACTAGATAGTCAACGTGTCTAGATATCTGTAAACAGAAGGTTGTACATGAAGGTAAAATACTAAAATTATCAAAACTGTTGGGAGACCAGTGAACGTTGCATTATCCAATTAGGGACTTCATCAAATTTAGCCCGCCTATGCCAAATTATTTTCGGAATTTTCATTGTGTTTTTTTTTTTTTTTTTACAGCGGAAAATTATGTTTCTCCCGAAATTTTTCTGTAAAAGAACAGATATGAAATTTTTAGACAAAATTCACAGAAAATTGGATTTGTGCTGGTAACTGGAATAATGGGTGCGGGCGTAGTACCCTCTTAACTACGCCCCGAAGCGGAATTCTCAAAGTATCCAAGTCAATGTTACCAATGGCTAAGGGTTTTTCAATGAGAAATCAGATGAGTCAAAAATCACTAAACAGAAAGCCGGGTGTCAACGTAGAAAAAAAAAACAAGAAACCATTTTCGTAAATGAAAAATTACAGTTTAATTTGTCAACGTTTAAGCATTACATATTTGTTATCAGTAAGTAAATAAACTGTATTATATTGAAACTTTTCTCCAGTAGTTAAAATCTGGAAATTAATTAGTGACAGTTCATTACACTTGGTGTTTAAATTAGTTTATCCTGTTTTACAGCACCTCAGTCGCCTTCTGCAGCTCATCCGAATAGAAAGGCTTCTAAAACTCAAATGCATGTTCTAGATCCCCATCAGCCACTTCCTCCAAAACAGTTCCCTCACCCAGAAGTACCCGCTTCACAATTGCCTAGCGAGCCGGAACCAAAGAAATACACTGGTGGACATATCCCATCTCGGTCTTTCCGAATGCTTCAGACAATGACAGGAGAAGATCAAGATGCAACTGGTAATAAACACGTTATGATGTTACCTATTTAGCCAAGCATGTTCACTTAATACATTATGATCTTACCTATTTAGCCAAGCATGTTCACTTAATACATTATGATCTTACCCATTTAGCCAAGCATGTTCACTTAATACGTTATGATGTTACCCATCTATTCAAGCATGTTCATTGAATACATTATGATTGGGGAGCAGTCATCTTCCCACAACTATCTGCAGGCAGTGAAGAGTGATACAGATGTGTGACGTTGTGGGCTTGAGCACCCACATATCTCTCTCCTAATTTCTGTTTTTATTCTTTTTTATTATTTTATTAGTTAATATTTCTTAAAGGAGGCTAAGACTGATAAACGGTGAATCCCCGTCGCATTCTGGGTCCTACTTTTTCAGTCACCTCTAAAACCTGGGGTACATTTTATATTCAACATTATAGCCTGTACCCTGGGGATCCTTTCGATTAGTGCAGCGTTTTTGGTTTTTATTTGGGCTTGTTTTTGTTTATAACAAATTATCATTAGTCAGAGGTTTGGATTTGACTGTCCAGTATTAATATTCTGATATATATATATATGTGTGTGTGTGTAGCGTATACCTTCATCAAAACAAATTTCAAAATAAAATATATTTATACAAATGTATTTTACTCGTTCATTATCGTCTGATCGCGGACTTATTTAAGCCTTTCATTGAGAACTCGCTATTCTGTGAAAAATCTGAAGTGAAATAGTAAAAACTAACGAATAAAGTCAATTTATTTAACTTTTTGAGTTGTTTATCTTCGTTTGTTCGTGTATTCCCGATATTTTTTTAAAAAGTTTAGCCTAAAGTGAAGTAATCTGAACATGTAGTTTTACGGCGTAACAGTTGTTTGATAGCTGATCTGAAACTTGATACTATTTCTTCCTCTCAAAATTATTATATATAATGGTAGCTTTTAGAAATAAACTATTCTCAGGAGCCTAATAGCATGATTAATCTCTAAGTTTAAAGTATTTTTAATCTATTTTAAATATGAGATATTGCCATCACTTATCTTCAATATATCATATGACATAGCCTATATTATAAATGTTAACAGTCACTTCTTCCTCTGCAATGAGATGATAATATGACAATCCGAAATCTTCGAAGGAAAATAAACCGGAACAAATAAGATCACAGTATATTATTTTTTATTCGAATGAGTGCTATATGTTGATCTGCAAAAAGGGTTACCAATTGATAGAAAGCCAATGAATGTGGAAATATTAAAAAATATATTTGTAACGTTTAGTTATTTCCAAATGCATTACTAGAACTAACAGTTTTATTTCAAATAGCGTACAAGGCGTAATATGCCTGTTTTGTTTCAAATACGAAATACAGTTAACGATTTTCAAAATTATCAGGTAGGTTTCGAACATTGGACTTTAACAAACAGGTTAAACGAGAGTAAAATCAGGAGTGACGTTTCATTTTGGTGTAAATATTATTACTTACACCTCGTAGATGATAAACATATTAGTGTTTTGGTGTTGAAAAAATAACGTATATTCAACTTTTTGTTAGTTTCAAAGAATGAATGTTAGGCGTTAAAATTTATTTAACAATGTATAATTTTAACACCAGATTTTAACATAGAAATTTTGAGCAAATATTTATTGTGATATTTGGACATAACGAATAATAGTAGCTTGGCAGGAGACGTTATTGAGTCTTGAATTTTATATCATATGAATGGTGTAAAAGGATTCAGAGTTTCTTCAGATAATAACAATGTATTGTCATAGTAGCAACGGAAGCTAACATTTAATTTTGAGGTAAATATACATTGTACCAATTAGATCTTAACGTGGTAGAAAAGCTGAGTCTGATTGAATTTCAATTCGTTTGAGTGGATAATAGAAACTCAAGGTACCCTAAAGTGAAAACAAGTTGAATTACTTGTAAAATCTGGGTATTCCAGTTTAGGGCTTCATTAAGTAACCTAGAAGTAGGAAACGGAACTTGTTTTGATATTGTTTTTTCCACTCCTTTGTTAATTTTCAAGTTTTCTAGAGAAAACTGTTCCCAAAGCAGATTCGAACCACATCAGTGCTAAGTGAACAGATGTTGTAAACATTATTCACAATTCAGAATACAATTGTTTTTTTATTTATATAAAACTATTGTATGCTTTTACGAACCTCGTTGTTACGCTTATTTAAATTTTTCTGGAATCAAAAAAATATATATTTTTGAAACGTTTTGAACGACTGATATAATTACGGTTTTACCATTTTTGTGTTCATATTCAAATGTCGGTCAAATACTGAGTCCTGATTACTCTTTTTTTTTTCTAGGGCCTGAAGGAACAGATTTTTAGGGTAAAAAAGATTGATTGAGACAGTGTTTTGCAGATGAAGTTGGTAAAGATATGATAAACGTCTTGGCCTGGCTGAAAGAAATGTGCTACTACAAACCGTAAAACACCTGGAAGCTTAATGTCTCCTTGTCTCAACAATAGAAAAATAATGTGTTGTGATGAAAAATGGACGAACTAAACTGCTAAACTGTTTTCGTGCTGTTTTTGATTTGTTTTTATGTACAAAATTGCCCACCTTTCCCATAAATCCCCCCCCAAAAAAAAAAAACACATAAACAGCGTGTTCGATTCATCTTTGATTATAATTCAAAATCTAGTTACTGACTTATGGTACGTGTATATCAGATTGCTACTTTTGGAAAGGTTTTATCAATATTGTGTTGTATGATAGAGTATTAAAACCTATGGTTAAAGTCCTAATTCTTCTATGGTTAAAGTCCTAATTCTTGATATAACTCTGAATATATTCAACTGATTAAAATTCGAATGGTTTAACGTTTAACGAGGTAAAACCTCGTCTTCTGTGAGAAGTACATTTGCTTTTATCCCATATTACCATTTTTACCATACAAGAGTATATATAGATTTAAAAGTTAATAGTTATATAGAACAGTGAGCTCGCTGTACATCTTTTATTCAACAAACAGGAATATTGTTGTTTTTCACGAGACAAGATATTCGATATTTTAAACTTTTCCCAATTTTCTAGAAATGTATTCATTTTTTATTTTAAGTTTGAAGATACGTACAACCATTAACAAAGCACCAATATTTCATCAAAGATGAACAGAGTATGACGTCAACTATTTGATTTCATAATATTCAATATTATTAATGTTCTATTGTAACGGGTGTTGTTATCTGTTTTACTGAAAAAAGTAACAACATCAAGTGCTGACGTGTTTGTAATGTAAAACTTATTATTGCTGAAGGATACTTATTGTTCACTGCTTTTTCATTGGGAGCGTTTAATTTGTTAAGACGTAGTTTTATAACAATAGAAGTTTGAAGGCTCTGTACCAGCTTGTTAGTTGTAGTAGAGTGTCCCATAACATTATTATATTGATAAAAACATTTCATTGGTTTATCTAGTCACGTTGCATCACTATCATTCAAGTCCTGCCCCATATATTATAAACCATGACTGCGTTGTTCAGTTATTTTTCAGTGAAATGTTGAATATTTTATCTCGCTCTTTTTTTCTGTTAAACTAACAAAAGATAAACATATAAAAAGAATTTTTTGTATTAACTCCTAATTAAGTTATTATTTTTCTTTAAACAAATTGCCCCCTAGTGGCACAACGGTATGTCTGGAGACTCACACCGCTAAAAAGTGGGTTTCGCTATCCGTGGCGTGCAGAGCGGAGATAGCCCATTTGTGATTAATCCAAAAACATCTTTAAACAGATATGAACTCAAATTTACTATTAAACAGCCTAGTATCTGTTGAGCAAAAACAGTTATCTTACCGCAGTCACATTGTTATGAAACTTCCTGATGCTTCTACGAGTTAATTATTTAGTGCCTGATTTGTAGCCTTATAACTGTTTTGACTACAGATTAGGAAGAAAAATGAGCGATCCAAACTTGTTCCTAGTTACTGTTTTATCCAGATAAAATCTTAAAAGTGTACACTTGGCGTGTAAAACAGATATATGCAAGCCGTGTGTGAGGAGAGCAGTGTGACTAATTAGATGTTAGTGTATACATTGAAAACCTATTTGTATAGAAACTTTAAAACAACAAGACCATCGGCTATTCCTTCAATAAACTAGTGTAAGTAGATTTCAAATATCAAAGTTGCTTGTTTACTTGCGGTGTGTCAACAAACTCCAAATGATCATTTACAATAAACACAAAAAACATACTAGCATGTAAAGGCACAAAAAAAAATGCTTGATATTAACCTATCTTAAATCAATTATTTGAAACATATTAAAACTTTTATATAATCTCTAATGAATGGTACTTATCTATATAAAAAAAAATTCTTATCAACTCATACTCGTAAGAAAACAAAACCTGCTAAGATCAACAGTTGTATTTACAAACTACATTTAAAAGCCACGGTTCGAACACAATGCGGTACATAATAATCACGAGCAATTAGTTTTCAATCTCAGTCTCTTCTTATTAATTTTAAACCTCTAAAGCAGTTTCCATAACCAGAGGTTTTGTTCTCTTAACGGTTCATGTTCATACATTTGAAATGATACCGTAATGAACACAACATTCAGATTCATGAACCTACAAACAGACGAGTGATAGGTGTAACATTACGACTAAAAACAATACCTAACTCAGTACACTTTTGTGTTTAGATAATGGCTTGCATTTAATTTTAAAAGTAAATAGCGAATAAAAAAAATGAATTAATTGTTTTATATCTATTCTATCCATACATTAAAAATGTCAAAATGCCTTCAATTTAAAACATATTTTAGGAATTAACCTTGAAAGAGGGGTATGTTAGAGTAACAAAACAATAAAGATTACTATGTCTAGAAACGATTTACTGGCCCTCCAGGAATTGTTGGTAAAGTATAATTTATTATAATAGTTAAATCTGACGAAGACTGTAGTAAAAAAGCTCAAATGCAGCTCATATGTTCTAAGATACTTTACTGGTTGAATTAGTGAAAAACTTATTTAAAACAGTAAACTGCGTTGAAAGAGTTAAAGTGTAACTCAAATATTTTAAGATAATTTTCTGGCTAATTACAGAAGCCTATTTAAAACATATTATAATATTCAGAACGCTTGATCTTTCTACAATAATTTTCTTTCGTCAACTTTCGCATTATACAATTGATAACAAAACAAATTGAATGTCAAGAAAAACAAACAATTAATCAGAAGTTAATATAACTAATGGAAACGACGCCCCACGGGCAGCTGTTTGTATTAGTAATTACTAATCGTAGTATTCATACCTCATTGAAATAATTTGAAAACGTTAGAATTTCCTGAAAAGGGTTTTTGCTTTCTGTGTAGTGCACATGATTGGATCGTGCTTGTATAAACTGTAGTGTTTTATATATTAATAGAAATATCCTTTATTGAAAAAAAAACGGTTTTTAAACACTCCATTATTTCTTACTATATTTACAAATTGCGGTAATAAAGATATGATAAAACCCTTCCGTACAGTTCTAGTGAAAGTTGTGTTCTTGTTGAGAAGACAGTAGTTTTATTTAAAACTGGGTTCGGTTATAAACGATTGTTGTACATCCAGAAGTTACTTTTCTAATTATCTATATCTTGATACACACAATGAGAATTTTCTATAATGTTTTGTTTATGGTGGCATTCAGTAGACGGTACAACACTGTATTTATTATTTTGGTCATGTACATAGATAAATACATACGAGCTTTGTCCATCACAGTAAAATTTAGAAGCATGAACAGCATCAAAGTTTAGCGGTAAAATTCCTATGTCCTAAATCACAGTCCTAACATTTTAAAATCACTCTTCACGTATAACTTCGTGGTTTATAAGAATTGTTAACTATGCAAAACTCATTAATTGTTGAATTAACTAAGGTATCTGAAATGAGTAAGCAAATACTTAATGTTGTAAGAGTTTATACCAAGTTTTGAAAAAAAAATTAATTTCTAAGTTTCTGAGCTGAAATCCGAGATTCAATTCTCAACGATGGAAACAGCAGGTAGCCCAGTATGGTTTTACGTTAAGACAGACAAAATTCTGAGACCTCGATGTATGTTCACGATTACAAAAATAGTAAAGTTTTTAAAAACCAGCTTTAAACGAAAATATCATTTTTTATTTTGACATATTCGTAATTTACACCTAAAACTGTCAAAATTATACAAATTTTCAAAACATAATAACATATTGAAAAAATATTGTAAGAATCCTCTACGCGATAAATAATTAATTTTTCCATACATTGTGTCCGTTAGATGGCGTCATAAGTTACTGGTTCGCAATTCTAAAAAATCTTTAAATAAGGCGAATGTTTTTTTGTATCTACAAGAGGTTATATTTTAAGCCATGAACTGTATCAAGGTAATTTACAAACATACGAAAGCCATTCAGCATTCTTCACAGTCACATCATAAACAGTTGTATATGTAATGGGTTTTACTATTATATATCTATTTTAATATCGATTTTTAAGTTAAATATATATTTAAAAAATGTACGTAACTTGTACTACTAATTTTGTACTGCGAAATTCCCGCCTATTTACTAAAATTGTAGAAGATTCTCGAGTGTAAGAATCAATAACATATGTGTGTACATAAACACTGTTGTGTTGTCTATATTGTTGTCGAGGCTAAAATTTCTTGAAACTCTCCTCGCGCCCGTAAATATTTTGTTTTGTTTGTTTTGAATTTCGCGCAAAGCTACTCGAGGGCTATCTGCGCTAGCCGTCCCTAATTTAGCAGTGTAAGACTAGAGGGAAGGCGGCTAGTCATCACCACCCACCGCCAACTCTTGGGCTACTCTTTTACCAACGAATAATGGGATTGACCGTCACATTATAATGACCCCACGGCTGGGAGGGCGAGCATATTTGGCGCGACGCGGGCGCGAACCCGCGACCCTCGGATTACAAGTCCTACGCCTTACGCGCTAGGCCATGCCGGGCCCCCCCGTAAATATAGCCAACATAATTCGCCAAGAGACGGTATATATTATTAGTTTGCTATGGTTTGTACACTATAAACCTCGGATTAACACTTATTTATCGGGTACTTCAAATATTTGATTAGGACCGTTTATAAATTTCGAACATTACAAACTATTTAACTTCAGCAGATTAACACCGGGCATTAGTATTTTCACGAAGATATTATATAAGTTCAGCGGTGAAAAACTCGACGTGTGATCAACAAAGAACGCAGAGCTAGCTAGCTCCCTATTAAGTGAATTGTATCTGCATCAACTCAAGATTAATTTGCTCATCGTGAACCCTCTACTAGACATCAATGAAGTCCCAAACCAGATAGAGGACTCAATACTGTTTGTAAGTTTGTAAAATTCTGTAAATAAATTATTATTTGTAATCACCGTTGTCGTAAAATGTGTTATTCTTTGTATATCAAAAT